>NW_026611070.1:150870-205870 GCF_029633865.1 Lampris incognitus | reverse complement strand
AAGAGCAAGAGATAGAAAGAGAGAGCACACGAGAATAGTGTAGGGGCAAGTGTGTGAGCCGATGTATTTACATGCATCTGTGTGTGTGTGTGTGTGCATACATGTGTACAGGTGTCTGTTAAGTCAAGTCCATTTTATTTGTATAGCTCATTATCAAAAATTACAACTTTGCCTCAGGGGGCCTTACAGCAACACAACATCCTGTCCTTAGACTCTCGCATCGGATAAGGAGCAACTCCCTAAAAAAACAAAAACATTTAACAGGGAGAAAAAAATGGGAAGAAACCTCAGGGAGAGCAACAGAGGAGGGGTCTCTCTCTCAAGACATACAGACATGCGATGGTTGTTGTATTTACACAATTTACAGAATACAACACTGAAAGAGGATAACAGAATTATAATGGCATAACAAAATATATGAAGACTATGATGAGGAGGGTGCCAAGCAGTGTCCAGACGCCACCGGAACAGCCCAGGACCCGAGCCAACGTGAGCACCATCTAGACAAACAAAACAAAAGCTGGAAGCGGTACTTACATGTTGTGCAGGACACACCAGCCACAGTGGGGATCTCCTGATCCAAGACACTTGCTGCAGGTTGAGTACTGACCACAGAACTCGACAGGAACCCTCGACAGCTACAGACAGACATAAACACAGGGTTACAAACAGGCTTACGTACGCTATGAGACAAAATAGGAAACCTAAACAAGGAAAATATTCAGTTCGGGGTCCTGGCTCTGCAGAATCCTGAATACAGAATATCGCACATCACAATGTTCAGAGACCTTTCTAGGAGGCGCGCTTGTTGGCACACACACACACATGCTTTACCAGGGTGATATATTCATTTAAGCCCCAGACAGTTGCACAGTTGGGGATGAATAGACACGCAAGACAGGGAGAATAACAGTGGGATGGAGGGAGATGAGACATAATGAAAGAAAGGAAAGGCAGGGACAATAGTGAGAGTACTGCAGAAAGGTGAGTGAAATTAAATAATTTAAAGTGTTATAGAAATTGAATGTTTTATTGGACTAGGTAGGCCATTGGAAGAATTTAATTGGCTGTGTATGTGTGTGTGAGTAGTTTTGCGTAGAACTGTGTTAATACATGCACCCAGGGCCTCTCCCTTAGCCAAGAAAGCCACAGCAATGCAGGGGGCACTATTTATCCATGGGTAATGATATACTTAAAGCACACGTTTACAGTGAAACTGCACACACCAGTAATATGTTAGAAGCTACACAACATGTCTAGATTAGCTAAAAAAAAAAAACTGCAACAGGGTGAATGTTGTCCAAATAATCTTTTAATCAAGGTTTTATGAGACGCCTTACTCTACCAAATCAGGACCTTTTTTTTTTTTTTGTTCAGAAGTGGCCAAACCAAAAATACCTTCAAATGATACCATTTTCTCACCCTACCCAAATGAGACACCTCCTAATCCACTGTTATCACTGCCGGCACACACAAAAGGTAGCTAAACAAGTCAAGTCAACTTTATTTGTATAGCCCAATATCACAAATTACAATTTTGCCCCAAGGGGCTTTATAGCAACAAGCAGATATAGAGAGGGTTGACTTACAGTACATTTTAAGTGCTGAAGCTTATATAATTATGGAAAGCAACTTGTATTTTACATAAACCGGTTTGATCGTATAAGCAATAGAATGATTCACACTGAAAAATAAAGGAAAATATGTTTGACAAGGTGACTACATATATAGTTTAGCTCTTTAACTTTTTAAAAGTTCATATCAAACAAATAAAACTGTAGTGTTAAAATGCAAAGTGTTAGATGCACATAAAGAGTGATTTTTGTGTAAATATGATATCAATTCCTTGGCAGCCTTAATCTTTCTACACTGGCCGTATGGGAAACTTCAGTTTGAGACGGTGTAATCTCTATTATGATATACACATCTGCCAGTTCGGGCTGGCACTGAATGGTGCTGATTGGCATGGACCCTGAGCAACGCAATGCAAGGGGTGAAGCCTCAGCCATCCCTTTCACTAGTCCCCATGATAACAGCATGGCGTGATAGTGGGTGTCGCTGGCACCTTTGATTAATGAGCCGTCAACAGTGGATGACCGCTGTCACTCACATTGGACGGCAATGACAGCCAGGAGAAGAGAGGGAGACGACATCATCAATGTGGAGGTGAGAAGGATTTTTGATGTGTCGAAAAGCACGTGTGCCTGTGTGTGAGAGAGCTTGCACACTCACTAGAATTTCAGGCTTGAAATAAGATTTAGAGATGAAACTGAAAGAAGATAAATTACCCTCCTTTCTACGTAACCATGCTCTAAACTTTTTTGGGGGGGGGGATATAACAGATATAACAGGAATGAACTGGCCAGCAGTTGCAGACATAGATATAAGCACTTACTTTGTAATTATAAATAGATCCTGCCAACAGACAAATACCAAACCCCCCACCCCCACCCCACCCCACTGGACTGTTAGCAATCACATGTTTTTGAATTTTTGAATGTCGCACCTCTCCCTTCCCCATTGGACATTGTGCACGTGATGTGCATGACGAGATGGTTAATGATATGTTCTTTCCCATGTAGCTTTACTGACAGCTGATGATTGCTTATGGCATGAAACAAGCTTGTACTGTCTCATAAAGAATTTACTTGAATCACTGGATATATATATCTATATATATGTCTTCCTCAAGCTCAGGTCCTCCACCAGAGGCCTGGGAGTTTGAGGGTTCTGTGCAGTATCTTAGCTGTCCCTAGGACCGCACTCTTCTGGACAGAGACCTCAGTTGTTGATCCTGGAATCTCTCCCAGTTTGAAGATCACATCCCCTAGTGCTCCTATTACCACTGGGACTACTGTGGATTTCACCTTCCACATCCAATCTAGTCCTTCCAGCCCATGGTATTTCTCTAGCTTCTCGTGCTCTTTCTTCCTGATGTCATCGCTCCGGATTGCTACATCAACCACTACTGCTGTCTTCTGTTCCTTGTCGACCACAACAATGTTGGTTGGTTAGCCAACACCTGCTTGTCAGTCTGGAACTTGAGGTCCCACAGGATCTTAGCTCTGCCATTCTCAATCACCTTTGGCTGTGTCTCTCATTCGGCCTTGGGACTTGCAGTCTGTGTTCAGTACAGATATTCCTGTACACTATCCCAGCCACTTGATTATGCCTTTCAGTGTACGCTTTCCCAGCTAGCATTTTACACCCTGCTACTAAGTGTTGGATTGTCTCACACAGCCTGCATCTTCGGTCTTGTCTGGTATGGTAGACCCCTGCCTCAACCGATCTGGTGCTGAGTGCCTCCTCTTGTGCTGCTATGATCAGAGCCTCTGTGCTGCCCTTCAATCCAGCCTTTTCTAGCCACTGGTAGGATTTCTCGATATCAGCCACGACTTCTATCTGTTGATGGTGCATCCCATGGAGGGGCTTAGTCTTCCATGATACCCCCTCTTCTTTAACCTCTCCACCCTCTGTCTTCTGTTGCCTGAGGTACTCACTCAGCAGTTCATCTTGGGGGGCTATCTTTCTGATGTACTTGTGGATGTTCTTTGTTTCATCCTGGGTAGTAGCGCTGACACTCACTAACCCTCAGCCCCCATCTTTTCGCTTATCATTTGGTCTCAGGCTGCTGGACTTTGTGTGGAACCCTCTGTGCATTGTAAGGACATTCTGTGCTCTGATATCAGTGGCCTTTACCTCCTCCTTTTACCAGCTCTTGGTGACCCGTGTTCTTAATACTGTACCCAAGCATCTCCAAGATTATGGTTGCAGTAGCATATACAAGCTCGTTGGTAGCTGTCATGGTGGCAGTCGAGATATTGCGTAAGGCTGTGTTCACATCTGCAAGCAGGCTTTGTGACAGTACTTTGTCACTGAGTCATGGAAGCCGAGCCCGGGGGTTGACTATCTCCAGTTTGGCCATTATTCTTATTTGAACCTCAGTAGCTTAAGCTGTCATGGCTGGTAGGATTTTTTTCAGCTGGTTGGAGCCAGTCCTAATGTATCTCCTGCCTACTGGGCGGCCCCTTCTAGGTGCTGAACTGTATTGTCATCCTGCTGGAGCCTCCCCATCTCAAGTTGAGACAGTAGCTACCTTCTACTGATGTTCAAGCATTGAGCCACTAGCTGTCTAGCTAGTAGGTCTCCTGCTTGTCCACAGTTCCCGCATATGCTTCATATACCCTCTCTCCTGGGGTCTGCTGTTATAGTAGTATTCCATCAATTCCAGGTTCTCGGCCCTTGTCCATGAGTGTCTTGTTCCAGTAGCCCATTTCTCATCAGTTTGACCTGGCTCCTCAACACCTGACGTGGACCTTGTTAACCTGGAGGATATCCAAGCCGGAATGACACAATTCATGTTGCTCTCACTCATGTCTGAGGTAGTTGGCTTGTGGTGCATTAGGAGTCTAAGCCACAGACTCTTACTGGAGACTCGTCCTTTGACCCCCGGTCTCAGCAGGAAAGCTGGCATTCTTACCTACTGAGCTAACCAGCTGCTACGGCATCTGTCTCTCTCTTGCTCCCTCTCTTTCTCTATGTATATAATCCAGTGATTTAAGTAATTTCTTTATGAGACAGTACAACCCTGTTTCATGCCATAAGCAATTGTAACCTGCACGGCAGGGGAATGGGCCTATGCTTGCGCAGGGACAGTTTACAGTCTAATGTCTAAGTTCAGTGGAGATTGGTGTAGGTTTTTTTCTAGACCAGATTCTAGTACTCACCCCAAAGACAACACACACACTCGTGGGTATAGTTTACAATATAAAAACAATTTATTTCAACAGTTCAAAGTAAAGTTATTTCAATAGCAATACTAAATTAGATGTGTTATATATATTTATATATATATAAATATATATAAATATATATATATATATATATATATATATATATATATATATATATATATATATATACTGCTCAAAAAAATAAAGGGAACACCTAAAAACACAATATAGACCTCGATGAATGAAATATTTCAGCTGAAAATCTTTATTTATTAGACAGAGGAATGTGTTTAGAGCAAAATAACCTAAGAATGATCAATGGAAATCAAAATCATTAGCCCATTAAGGTCTGGATTCAGAATCATACTCAAAATCAAAGTGGAAAATGAGAACATAGGCTGATCCAACTTCTGTGGAAATTCTTCAAGACGATTCAAAATGAGGCTCAGTAGTGTGTGTGGCCTCCACGCGCCTGTATGCACTCCCTACAACGTCTGGGCATGCTTCTGATGAGACGACGGATGGTCTCCTGAGGGATCTCCTCCCAGACCTGGATCAGGGCATCGGTCAACTCCTGGACAGTCTGTGATGCGACATCACGTTGGCGGATGGTACGAGACATGATGTCCCAGAGGTGCTCGATTGGATTCAGGTCTGGGGAACGTGCAGGCCAGTCCATAGCATCAATGCCCTCAACATACAGGAACTGCTGACACACTCTGGCCACATGAGGACGAGCATTGTCATGCATGAGCAGGAACCCAGGGCCCACTGCACCAGCATATGGTCTGACAATGGGTCTGAGGATCTCATCCCGGTACCTAATGGCAGTCATGGTACCTCTGGCTAGCACGTAGAGGTCTGTGCGGCCCTCCAAGGATATGCCTCCCCAGACCATCACTGACCCACTGCCAAACCGGTCATGCTGGAGGATGTTGCAGGCAGCAGAACGTTCTCCACAGCGTCTCCAGACTCTCTCACGTCTGTCACATGTGTTCAGTGTGAACCTGCTCTCATCTGTGAAGAGCACAGGGCGCCAATGGCGAATCTGCCAACCAAGATGTTCTCTGGCAAAGGTCAATCGGGCTGCACGGTGTTGGGCTGTGAGCACAGGCCCCGAATTGTGGACGTCGGGCCCTCATACCATCCTCATGCATTCTGTTTCTCACTGTTTGAGCAGAAACCTGCACGTTAGTGGCCTGTTGAAGGTCGTTTTGCAGGGCTCCGGCAGTGCTCCTCCTGTTCCTCCTTGCACAAAGGACCAGATAGCGGTCCTGCTGCGGGGTTGTTGTCCTCCTGCGGCCCCCTCCACGTCTCCTGGTGTACTGGCCTGTCTCCTGGTACCTCCTCCATGCTCTGGACACTGTGCTGGGAGACACATCAAATCTTCTTGCCACAGCATGCATTGATGTGCCATCCTGGATGAGCTGCACTACCTGAGCAACTTCTGTAGGTTGCAGATACCGCCTCATGCCACCTCTAGTGGTGAGGGCACTAGCAAAATGAAAAACTAACCAAAGATCGGCCAGAAAAGATGAGGACAGGCAAATGGTCTGTGGCCACCACCTGCAAATCCATTCCTTTTATAGGGGTTGTCTTGCAAATTGTCTAATTTCCACCAGGTGGAAATTAGACAATTTACCAACAGGTGAAATTGAGTCACAAATCAGTGTTGCTTCCTAACTGGACAGGTTGATATCTCAAAAGTGTGATTGACTTGGAGCTACATTGCATTGCTTATGTGTTCCCTTTATTTTTTTGAGCAGTATATATATATATATTTTACTCTATTATACTTTTTAAAAGTTCTTCCTAATATTCTATTTATTGTCTATATCTATCTATATTCTATTTTATACCCTTCTAATATATTACTTATGCAGCCATATTCTACACTAACAAATTAAAGAAAATAATCCAAAATAAAGTATGAGTGCACTCAAAGAAAAGAATAAAGAAAAGAAAAGGGGGAATGATTCAGTCTTCCAATCTGTGCAAGGTGCAATGTCCAGATCCTACCACAATCACAGGGGCAAGTTAATGTAGAGGCGATGATGATGAATCCAAATCCAGGGCGATGATGGGGGCAATCCAAAGGGGGTATCCAAGGGTTCCAAAAGGTGTAGCAAGGGGGGTTGTTCGGGGTACTAAAAAAACCAGTCTGCACAAAATTGTACAGATTTCTTATTAATTGCAATCTCTATCAAACAATTACAAACAAAATAAAAATACCCAAATCTAGAGTCAATTCTCAGAATTAAATCATTTCCTACATATAACTAATATGCGGCTGAATGACAACAGCCTATTGCTGTAAGAAGTTAAAAACAATGTCATCGCAGCCAGGCTGCGGCACTATCAACGTGAATTCACGTCTAGCTGGCTGCTATGGGTTCCATGCATGCCATGTAGCCCGAGTTGGCTCGGTGGCTAGTGGCAACTGGAGCTTACAGTTTTTTTTAACAACAAGCATATTATTATATTAAAATGTCTAACATTCCTACATCAAATAAACCCTATGGATCGGGTGTCCTGACTGGTTTTAAAGCTCTGAATCATATGGGAACTGCTAAGGATCATAGATATACGTCTTAGCTGGGTTAGCTTAGCTTAGCAACCAATGGAAAATTGTCAGTCTTTAGATTTCAAGATTTTAAACTCTTATCTCACCAGGATTCCAGCAGCGTACAAAACACAAGAGAAAAGAGTCTCCCTTCTTCCTTCAACAGGAGATCATCTGTCTTTGGATAAAATCAAGATATCCTACGTAAATGGCTATGATTACATGGAACACAGAAAGCTGTTTGCTTTTTAGCTTTGGCTAGCGGCTCACCAAGGAAGCTTCGTGGGAGGGATCTTTTTTGTCGTAGTTCAAATGTCCTGTAGCTCAAATATCCGTAGTTCAACTATCAAAAATTCAAGGGTCCATAGTCAAAGTTGTCCGTATTTCTAAATATCCGTATTTCTCTTCTCTATTGTTGACGGTTGTTTGTATGGTTTAAACTCTGTAGCTCGTGTGCCTCCTAGAGGCTACTCGTGGAACTTACATTACGTCACAGGGTACACGTAATCATGTGGGTTACACAATCATCAGCTGATGATTATGGCATGAAACAGGCTTGTACAGTAGTCCGTGGTGGTGTAGCGGTCTAAGCATCGGCTTTGTGTCGATGCAGTTGCCCACTGGGGACCGGGGTTCGCGCCTATGGCCGGACTCGATGAAGCAGCAATCATTGGCAGCGCTGTCCTCGGGAGGGAGGCAGAGTCGGCTTGTGTTCGTCAAATGATGCGTCTCTGTGTGTGTCGGAAAAAGTAGTGGTTCAGGCTGGATTCGCCTTGTCACGGAAGTGGGGAGGCGTCTCCTTCGAGACTGCCGGCCGGAGAGATGCAGTTTGGCGTACGCATGCAGTACGAGGGTGGGTGTTTGAACTAAAAATAGGGATCGATTGGCCAATAAATTGGGAGAAAAAAGGGAAAAATCAGAAATTAAAAAAAAGAAACAGGCTTGTACTGTCTCAAAGAATTTACTTGAATCACTGGATTATTTTGCTCCTTATTTGTTAAGCACTTTATTATATATATATATATATATATATATATATATATATATATATATATATATATATATATACACTACCGTTCAAAAGTTTGGGATCACCCAAACAATTTTGTGTTTTCCATGAAAAGTCACACTTATTCACCACCATATGTTGTGAAATGAATAGAAAATAGAGTCCAGACATTGACAAGGTTAGAAATAATGATTTGTATTTGAAATAAGATTTTTTTTACATCAAACTTTGCTTTCGTCAAAGAATCCTCCATTTGCAGCAATTACAGCATTGCAGACCTTTGGCATTCTAGCTGTTAATTTGTTGAGGTAATCTGGAGAAATTGCACCCCACGCTTCCAGAAGCAGCTCCCACAAGTTGGATTGGTTGGATGGGCACTTCTTTGAGCAGATTGAGTTTCTGGAGCATCACATTTGTGGGGTCAATTAAACGCTCAAAATGGCCAGAAAAAGAGAACTTTCATCTGAAACTCGACAGTCTATTCTTGTTCTTAGAAATGAAGGCTATTCCATGCGAGAAATTGCTAAGAAATTGAAGATTTCCTACACCGGTGTGTACTACTCCCTTCAGAGGACAGCACAAACAGGCTCTAACCAGAGTAGAAAAAGAAGTGGGAGGCCGCGTTGCACAACTGAGCAAGAAGATAAGTACATTAGAGTCTCTAGTTTGAGAAACAGACGCCTCACAGGTCCCCAACTGGCATCTTCATTAAATAGTACCTGTTAGAGCCTGTTTGTGCTGTCCTCTGAAGGGAGTAGTACACACCGGTGTAGGAAATCTTCAATTTCTTAGCAATTTCTCGCATGGAATAGCCTTCATTTCTAAGAACAAGAATAGACTGTCGAGTTTCAGATGAAAGTTCTCTTTTTCTGGCCATTTTGAGCGTTTAATTGACCCCACAAATGTGATGCTCCAGAAACTCAATCTGCTCAAAGAAGTGCCCATCCAACCAATCCAACTTGTGGGAGCTGCTTCTGGAAGCGTGGGGTGCAATTTCTCCAGATTACCTCAACAAATTAACAGCTAGAATGCCAAAGGTCTGCAATGCTGTAATTGCTGCAAATGGAGGATTCTTTGACGAAAGCAAAGTTTGATGTAAAAAAAATCTTATTTCAAATACAAATCATTATTTCTAACCTTGTCAATGTCTTGACTCTATTTTCTATTCATTTCACAACATATGGTGGTGAATAAGTGTGACTTTTCATGGAAAACACGAAATTGTTTGGGTGATCCCAAACTTTTGAACGGTAGTATATATATATATATATATATATATATATATATATATATACACACACACACACACACACACACAAACACACATATATATACATACATATATATATATATATCTCAACATGGATACAGGAAAAAAGATTTTAATACACTGAAGTACAGGCCTGTACTGCAATGTATTAAAATCTTTTTTTCTGTATCTGTGTTGATATTCCGCTCCTCATTAGTTCAGCACTCACAATATATATATATATATATATACCTGCGGCGAACTGTCAGGGCCTTCTAGGCCTTCGGTAAAGGCCTAAGACCCCACAGAAAATGGAAAACACTTTCATAAATATAATACAATCTTCTAATCAATCTGTTAATATTGCATTACGTTTTGATTTAGACTACACATATGAATTCGGGAGGCTCTGCTTGCAGTCTCTCGGCCAAAAAAAATAAATCATCCAATCAGCTTTTCCCTCTGTTGTAACCGTGTGAGAAGACTCCGTCTGCCAGCGCCTTTGGCATCTCGAGTGAAGGTCTCCGCTATCTAAATAAGTTAGGCGTTAATACTGGATTGATAGATTACTCAACCAATCAGGTTTTGATGTGTAAAGGATGGGCGTATTCCTTTATACTCGCCAAGCGTCATAGGGCCTTCGCTGCATACAGCCTATGTGAGCGATTGTTCAGCCAATCAGCAGCAGCGCCTAGGTCTGTGGTTGAAACCGTTGTGGTTGCATTCTGCAGTGGATCGCGGTAGTTGGTGGCTAATGTTAGCTAATGTTTGTGTTTTTGATTTAGTTAGCTAAGCTAGCTAGCCGTGAATGAGAATAATGCCTCAAGGAGAACTCGTGAATGATGTGGTGGCAGATTTATGAGTCGCACCATTTTCAAGACGATCGTTTGGGGAAAAGCAAAGGATTGTGGAGATGGGCAGATCAACCCCACAGTTAGCGGCTCTGACCCAACCGGGGAAGACGCATGTGCGGCATTTCACTTGTTTAGCTGTGACAGTCACGGTTTCCACGGCATCTGCTGAAAGGACATTTTCAGTACTTAAAAGAATAAAAACATATTCCAGGAATACAACGGGACAGGCACGACTCACAGCATTGGCATCCACTGCCATTGAAAAGGCCATTCTGATGGATGGATTTATAAGCCAAAGGAGTGCTCTATGACTGTGTGATCGACCGTTTCATCCAGAAAGAAAGGAGAATGGATTTTGTCTTCAAATAGACAACACTGGTGAGTCAAATGTATTTTTTGTACAGCTAGTTGATTTGCTTAATGTTTGGTTGTTTTTATGCCCAGCGGCCCGGCTGGGATGTGTTTGTTGAGTTTCTTGATAGCACGATGTGCCCAGCGGGATTACTTCCAGTAAGGCTGTACGTTACACCATGTCGCCACACGATGTCGCTGTTGTGAAAGTGAAAAGTGTCAAATAACTTGATGGCGATGATTGTGATGATAACCACTTTTGTGACTAAAACACTGTAGCATGGCGATATGACGGCTGTCTTTGGGTAATTATGAGGAGGTGACGTCTCACCAAAGGCCTAGGTCTGAAATGCATGGTCCGCTACTGATATATACACACATGCAGAGCATTCTGCTCTTCAAATAAATAATATTTTTCTGAAAGGTAAGAGCATACACTAAGGTCAGCAGCTGTGCAAGGCTTCCCAAGAAGTTAGCACCGTGTGCTTTGCTCCACCACAGCATAACATAACACCCACAGGGTGTCGAGAATCTAACTGGCAAAGTTATAGTAACTGGTCTACATTCCTAACTCTGTGAACACTGCCCAAATGCTTCACTGTGCAAAGCATTTTGCTGAGTGAACTGCATGTTCACTAGTGTGAGAAAATCCCAACCTCCCTAGCTAATGCAAGGCTTGGCTGTATGTAGCCAGAGATTAGAAATGTGACACCGTGCAGTATCTGTAAAGCACAGCTGTTTACTATCTCGGTTGGACACCTATGACTATCACATGCCACATCTCATAACCTGCACCGCTCAATCACTTTCTGTTTCGGTCCCAATCACACATAATAAAGAATTCAGCGCCTTAAACATACACACACACACACACACACACACACACACACACACACACACACACACACACACACACTTGCAAGCAATCGATGTGAATCACAAGTGTATGTTGCTTGTACGTAGCAGAGAAACTGGAATACACACGTCGATGCAGTCAGATTATTTTTTCAGACGTTGACACGCCGGCAGAGAAATGGAGATGCTCAGATTTGGTTCTGAGACGTCTCGCTCCATCTCGCTCTCTCTGTATCTCTCTCTTCCTGGCTTTCCTGTCTCTGTTCCTCCGCCTGTTCTATAAATAGGGGACATGGGCACACACAGGCAGACGCTGACACATGCACGTGGCAGTTGGCGAGCGCACACAGGTGAATGAATGGGAGGGGGCATATCTCCTTGTCAAAGTCAAGAGGAATCCTGCACACCATTATAGATTAGAAACAATGCGTTTTGGAGCAGCGGTGCTCGTGTGTGTGTGTGCGTGTGTGTGTGTGTGTGTGTGTGTGTGTGTGCGCGTGTGTGAGTGATAGGTAAAATCACCCCAGTATGTTTTGCCCTCCCTATTGTGCAGGATTCATATTTGCATGAGGCAGATAAAGGGAATGAGGTTGAGATGGCATCAGAGAGATTGGCCTGGACATGTGCATGTGAGTGCACATAATCAAATTCCAAACTAATCTGTCGCATCTCACATCGTAGATTCTCTCCTGTCCTGGCCCTCTGCGGCACGCTCCCTTTCTCTCTCCATTACACCTCCCAGCCTCCCTTTCCCCTTACACCTCTCCTTTGATAAGCTTTTACCACCTCGGCCAACTGCCAACTAAATAACCTGTTACCATGCTGGAAAGAAAGACCGACATGTCCGCCAATGGAGAGATTCTCAGATGCCAAATCCTTATCATGAGACTATATGAAACCATAATCTCAGCATGTGTGTGTGTGTGTGTGTGTGTGTGTGTGTGTGTGTGTGTGTGTGTGTGTGTGTGTGTGTGTGTGTGTAAACCACGTGTGAAGTGATTTTTCACTGTGTGATCTGCAGTGAAAGCATCCAGATAGAGCATAGGAATCAATGCCTCTGGATGCTTTATAATTTAACACTTCATTGGTGGGAGACAAGGCAACACTCACCACCCTCATGTAAACACACACACACACACACAGACACACACATTCAGACTTTGTAGATTGGCAGAGACCTTCTGATGCCTATCGAGGCTTCAGATGCCTCAGATGCCTGCATCTGAGGAAATGGCTTTTTCAACAGATAAAGTACACACACACACACACACACATGCACGCACGCGCGCGCACGCACACACACCATTTTTTGAGCTGTAGTGATGTGTGGAATCGTGAAACCTGTCCAAGAATTGAAACCCTGATATCTCTCTCTCTCACAAGCTGATTCGAAATTCATCATGTGTCCTAATCCCCAGTCCTATATAACATTCTCTCAAATGAATACAGACAAACAAAAAAAGAAAAAGAAAAAAGAAACACACACACAAACACACACACACACAGGCAAAATTTTTGGCCCCCATTTTATCACAAAAATTGAGGGATTTGGCGGCTCAACACCCTGATGCACTGCTTGTCTTTCTCATCTTGATACCACATTCATTTCAGGCTATCTTTGTCGTGGCGTTTGCCACAGTCTGCCATTACGGCTGACTGTCTCGTCACTGTGGCTGCCCCGTTATATCGGCCGGTATAAATACAAACAATGGGCTGTAAGAAAGACCATTCCCCCTGTTTCAGGTGAGCAGTTCCCAGCTGTTACATGCCGCGCTCTTCTTCCTTCTCAACGGGGGGAGAAGCCGGAAGCTGCTGCTCGACTGAATATAATCATGCTTTTAAAAGGCAGAGACGGAAAAGGGTGCTCAACGCTAATGGCGAATTGGTATCAGTTCTTACGGGGGTTAGGGTTGTGTGTGCGAGCGCACACATAAGCACAGACGGTACACACGCATACAGGCACACACACGGGTACGTGGTGCGAGGAGAGAGGGGCAGGAAGAGCGAGAGAGGTCTGTTAAAAGCATATCTAAATGTTCATCACTAAGGCAGAGAGCGCCCCCTCATCAGTGGCTCTTGACTTTCTCCTTTTCATTCTCTCCCTCTCTGTCTCTCTCTCTCCCCTCCTTCCCGTTCCTGTTTACAGTTAAGCCAGGGGCCCCGCAGCCGACCTGCAGTGGGAGATTGATCATTTATTAAACCTGCAGAGACTTTTATTAAGGTCTAATCCTCCTGCCTCATCTTCATTCCTCTCCTCGTCCCTCTCCCCTCCTCCTCCTCCTCCCCCTAATTAAAGAGGGATTCCACCTGTAGCCAAACTCAACTGCTCCAAATGAACAGTGGGAGGAAAATTAAAGTCATATTCCAGTTTTGCCTCACAGCCTTTGGGGCGCACACAAACTTATTTTGCCTTAACTCCCCCCCCCCCCCCTCACCCTCACCCAACCCTCCGGGCAGTTGTGTCTTTTCTCTACTTCTCTGGTGCGAGTTTGTTCATTAGCTGGGCATCAACGATGACAGTTTGTCGTTACGATGTCTCTGGCCGAGTGTACTGTACGTGGGGCTGATACCTGGCATGCAAATCTGCTAAAGTTAAAGGGACGTTTCACCGATGGTTTTGTGTATGTGCAATAAGGACTGATGGACTGAAGCAATAAAGTCTTGACTGTGCATTATACTGATGGAGAAATCAGTGTTGTCCTTCTCACAGAGTCTTCCCCACAGCGCCTACATGTACCAGAATGCATTGCATGCACGTTTAGGTATCACCGTCAATAAAATCCTCTGCGCTAGTGCTGTGGGACACTATTTACACCAACAGAAACATCTAGTCAAGAGACTGAGGGTGTGTTTTTTGAGCAGTATGTTTCAGGTAAATTAGAGTAAAGCGGTTAGTCTTTCCAGATGGCAAATTATGTCACGATGCATCACTTGGCGGCCACACACACAAAAAACAAAAAAAACCTCAGCCTCACTGCCGCTCCGACCCTGAAACGGTCAGGAACAACTGCAGGTGGTTTTCATGTGCTGCCCCTGTCGCAGACAGATGGAGATAAGGGGAAAATCTTCCCAAAGGAAGATAAGATTCACCTGCTCGGGAATTTCAATGCCAGGGTCGGCAAGAATCACAAGCTCCGGAAAGGCACCAAGGGTAAGGAGGGTGTTGGGAACTCTATCTTGCAAGGCCTTATCATCACCAACGCTCTGTTTCGCCAGAGAAACGAGGGAAAAACTTCTTGGACACACCTCTGGTCCAAGCGCTGGCATCTCATAGACTATGTGATTATCAGGGCCAAGGATCGTAAGCCATGACCTGCACAGAGGACTGCGGGACTGACCACCATCTCACCTGCTCCATAATGACCATCAGGCTAAAGCCACTTTCAGACACAACGCAACTTGAGCTGCACTCGCCGCTGGGTTCAGCATGGAGGACAGACCAAAACAGACAGGTTTCAAAACTTCTAGCAGGACAAGTTCATCATTGTTTTGTTGCCTAAAAACTAAACCAATTCTCAATTAAGAAACTTCTGTAGCGCTACTGCGGGGGAACACTTTGTAAACCATATGACAAACCTAAGCTATGTTTACCATAAAGGCTACACATATTTCCTACCAACAAGCCACCTGACCGTTGAAAGCACACCTGACATGCCTACTTCGCTGGAAGCGTGTTTCCGAGCGAGGGCTTTCTTCCCTTCCATTGCAAACTTGTGTTGTACAATTCAGAGTATTCTGACACATACAACATTAACTTTTCCTCCATGTTGCCTCCTGCACCTCATTTCTATTGGCCACGCAACGCAAAGTTGTGTGCAGTGAAAAGCCATTGTGGCACTGGAAATATGGGGTTTCAGACTGCGGGAGTGCCGTTGTCGCATTGTGTCTGAAAGCGCCTTAATGCAGAAAAGGAGAACACAAAAGAAACCGAGCCGTCCAAAAGTCAACCCCGAAAGCCTGGGTGACATGAACACAAGGTGAAAAATCTCCGGACCACCCTACTTGAGCGACTTGGAAAACAATATCCTGAGGATGCTGAACATTGGAAGGCTCTAAAGACCACAACCCTGGAAAACAGCAGGGACACTGTCGCATATAAGAGCAGAAAAACACCAGGACTGGTTTGATGAGAACGACTGTGAAATACAACATCTGATCGATGCCAAAAGGAAAGCCTCGTGCTCTTGGCAGAACTGTATTGTACATTATCTGTGTTGTATGTCTGCTTTTTTATATACATTGTTTTCTATATTATCGTTATTATCTGTTTCTACATTACATGTATATTCTGTATATATTTTCTTGTTTGTTTGCTCTTGTTTTTCTTGTAGTTTATATTAACTATGTTATATGTTCATGTTTTTATATATATCACACTGTAGTATGGTCTCTACTTACTGCACGTGTATTATTTGTACTATTTCATTATCCTATGATGCCTGCAATAGGACCTGTGGATCGAGGATCGGCCTCTACAGCCACCTGAAAACCCACAACCGACCAGATCAACCATACTCAACCCAAAGCGATCACCAATGATAATGATGATGATGATGATGATGATGATGGTGCATGTGGCGAGGCAGTGTGATATGTGTTGTGTGATGTGTATTTGCTCTAGCTCTCATCTCTAGCCAAACATCATCAACTTGGGCTGACTGCCAGCAAACGAGCTACAATCATTAAACACGAGTAAAAGATATCATAATCCATATCTCTGACAATGGTTGTCATGACAGCACCTGAGGAAACCACATATGGAAATGGGGCCTTGCCTCCCAACCAATCATCAGCCAGATCTCCGTCAGCTTTTATGGCTATGGTTATGATGTCTTGTGCTGTAGATCATGGTAGTTAACATGTCTGGGCCTACTCTCATCATGGCTGTGTTATGTAGTATCCCTGTTATATTATCTCTGGGACTCATCTTCCACTTCTTTGTGGTTGAAAGCAATAGCTATGTTACCATCAAAATAAATGGCAAATTTCAAGTGGAATTTTGACATATCGATAAAAGAAAATGCAAATGTCTATCTTGTAACAGGGAAAAACAATAATTTTCACTTCCCCAATCTTTTATCTTATTCTTTACCTCATCAACTTGAACATCTGGGCACATGCAGAGCATTGCAGTGTGATGGACAACACTTACTTTAGGGCTCAACAGAGCAGAAAATACACCGTGGCAAACATGACCCTGACGGGAATCAAAAGTTTGCAGAACCATATCGTAAGAGGTGTTGGGGTCAACTCCGGGGTCGCTTTCGGTTCAGGCAATACAGGAGCTGGATTTCCCTCCAAATTTAAGTGGGCTGCATGAGGCATCAATTAGCTTAGCTAACCTTCCAAAAGGCTGCACTGTTACCCTCCGCTGCCTTTTTTCCACATAAACCAAACGGGCAAGTCAAAGTTATGTTAGAACCAGCAATACTAAATCCACACAGCACAGCATATGGCAACTGCATGGCCATGTTCTCCAACCTTTTCTATGCCGTGCTAACCTTGCCTGTCAGCCCCCCGTGTGAGAGCTGAGCCAAAGCCTCTGAGATAACGACAGAAAAGGCAATTATGTGGCAAGGTGAGGTCTGACCCTTTGTGCTAACTGGATTTGCATTCAGTCTGTGATGCCATGTCCCCGGTGGCATGCACACGCATGCACACACGCACACGCACACGCACGCACACACACACACACACACACACACACACACACACACACACACACACACACACACACACACACACACACACACACACACACACAACTTTGGGAGGCCAAATCTGCCCAAGCTGCATCGTCTTGCCCTGAGATGTAGCCTTGGTAAATAAGCCTGTTTGACACAGCCACGGTCAGGAGTGTGGCTTGTGTTATGTAAGCAAAACACAAATAGTGGTGAACAGCCAGTCACATATATGAAAATATGCTTCAGAACAGTTTGTGTGCATATGTGTGTCTGTCCCTCTGTATTTGCTCGTATTTTTGATGGGTAAAGAAAGAAAGGGAATACACGACCCAGAAATACAGGCAGAGGGAAAGAGAGAGAGCAAGAGCAAGAGCGAGAGAGAGAGAAAAGGGAAGAACCTTCAAGTGAGACTGAGCGAGCCAAGAGTTCACGGCAACCGTTTCTGCCTCACTTTGATGACATTTGCTCAGAAGTGTGTCAGGTAGCGGTGTGTCTGAAGCCTACAGTAACTACTCGCTTCACATGCCTTGTTGGACCACAGCAGCCCCAAGCTAAACTGGGACACAACATGATATGCACATCTAAACGCCTTCATGAACTCACAACCGCACACCGGGGGATTGAGGAAGCCACACTGGAAGAGGGGCTGTGGTACGATATTCCTCTCTAACAGAAATTAAAGGCTGGCGTTATTAAGCATCTTTCATGAGATGCAAAGATGTGGTTCCTTTGCAAACTGGCTTTTCGGGTTTCCCTCCGGGTCAAAGAAGAAAAAGCGTTTTGACTTTGAGCGATTTCACACTACTACAGTACACACTTTCAATAATTCACATTTACAGAATATGCCGTTGCCATGCAGGACATAAATAATGCAGCAAGGCAGCAGAGCAGCTGCAGCACATTCCAGCTATGGTTTACATATGAACTCTCACATGATGAGGCTAAAATGATGAGGCTAGAAAAAAAGAAACACAAAAATACCTGAGGAAAAAAAAGCAATCATGAACATATTCATCACAATCTGACTCAACACTGACAAAACAAGTGCTGGCAGGATGAATTAATATGTTTGTTGGCTTGCTGTGGGGTAATGGGAGGGTTACAGGCATGCTAGCTGATAGATTGGATGAATAAGACACAACTATAATGCTGTGTACTTTCCCTCAAAACCCCAGAAACTTCTTTCCCAGTCTGAACATGACCTGCTGCTCGATCACGAACTCTGCACTATCAAAACCCAACTCAGCTAGCATGACTACAGCTCATTCAGGCTATTCTACCGTGACCAGGTTCAAACATCATCTGCTGCACTGGCCTTTCTTCACCTTGGTTGAGAATACGTTACGAATGAAAATATTTATTTTTGATTTCTAAAAAAAGTTGACTTTGGGGCTAGAGGTTGGGAAAAAAACTCTCAGTAAAATGAAACAGTTTGTAAATTTGGCAGCACTGTGGTGCAGTGGTTAGCGCTGTCGCCTCACAGCAAGAAGGTCCTGGGTTCGAACCCCAGGGTTGTCCAACCGTGGGGGTCATTCCAGGTCGTCCTCTGTATGGACGTTTGCATGTTCTCCCCGGGTCTGTGGTGGGTTTTCTCCGGGTGCTCCAGTTTCCCCCACCATCAAAAGAAACACGCGTGGTCCTGTCTGTGCCCCTGACCGAGGCAATGGGTGAAGAACTGGAGCTGGTCCCCGGGCGCTGCAAGGAGGCGGCAGCCCACTGCTCCCAGCTACACAGATCACAGCTAGGAGGGGTTCATTTACAGTGAATTTATCATAATGTGAAAGTCAAAACTCCACAGCAGTCTTTTCCACCCCACCACCTCACACTAGCAACATGCACCCCGTTTCTTATAACCCTTCCATTAAACCAGTCCAGGAAGTGGATATTCTCAAAGATTCAAAAAGAAAACTTAAAAGAGAAAGAAGGAAACTAAAACATTAATGCTGGTGAGTTTGAATACTATTACAGTATGCAAATTGAATTTCATTTTCATTTTGATTTGAGTGTGCCGAGAGCGAACGGACTGCCTGCCCGCCGGTTTATTCCCCATTTTATTCAAATGCGGTTCTCTTCAACATGGCTGAGCTGACAGCTGAAACCGTGTTACCAGTGGTAAGGTAGTAGTTAACTGCTGTGCCAGACGGGCAGTATTAACAGACGGGTCGCCCTGCCCCTGTCACTCACAGACATAAACCCTTTTACACTGACATTTATAATTTCAGACCATACTTTAGCCTCTTTACACCAGAACATTTACTTAACTCCCCAATTAGATGACAAGCACGCGTGTGTGTGTGTGTGTGTGAAAAAGCGGCGAAGAAAGTGAGATAGAGAGATCCAATTAGAGGACAGTTAATCAGTGGATTAATGAGGGAGTCGGGATGACAGAGAGATCACACTCCTAGTGACAAGTAGGATAAAGATAGAGGGGGAGGGGTATGGGGGGAAGGATGGCGGCAAGAGGGTGGGTGTGGAAAGAGGACGGGGGGGTTGGTGGTGAGATAAAATGGAGAATGACAAAAAGCAGAAATGGGATGAAGAACACATCAAAACAGCAAAACAATTAACCCAAATATTGAATACCCCTCTGCAGTATTCTGTTGTATTCAGCTGTTTTTGGAGAATGCCATTTGAATATAATGTGAATGTGAAGTAACTGTGATTTAAGGCTGTATAAATACACCTGGCTAACTTGTACAAATACACCTGGCTAACTCTGTGAACAAATAAGAAAGAAGAGACATTTGTGTGACATGTATGTGTATGTGGGGGGGGGGGGCGAGAGAGAGAGAGAGAGAGCATACTGGTCAGCTTCTTTCTGACCTCAGTGCACAGTGAGCATTATTTATGGGTACATTTCATTAAATGAGTTCTATACTGACTCTCAAAATACTGTCCTTCTCTCTTCAGTGGACACCAGGAGACAAAGAGACACACACACACACACACACATACACCATACCCCCCCTCCTCCCTTTTATCGCTTTCCTCACCCTCCACCATACCCCTCTCTCTCAATGACATCTGTGTCTGACCCATATGACCTCTACTCGACCCACACATGGAAATGCATCTGACTGCCATTCGGGGGGGGGGGGTCTCACTGCCTGGCCATCCTAGCTTTAGCATGGGCTGGGCTTAATAAGGCAGTGGAGCTGAGGCTTCCATGGTTGTCTGGAGTGTGGGCTGAACCAGAGCAGCAGGAGAGCCGTTGTATCATCTAACTTTGTTCTCCGTCTCCAGTTGTGACCCCCACTTCTTTTTTATGATTGGCTTCTTCACTCTGGGTCTCTCTCTCTCTTGCTATCCAGCACCCTCTCTCCAACTGTCTGGGTCCCAGGCCCCCTGGAACAGCGGGGTAGTCTACTGCTATCGACTGGTTCAGCCTGTTTTTGAAAACAAAAGCTCAGCAGAGCCGGGGATTTGTGCACGTGCGCGGGTGTGTGTGTCTGTAAACTACAACTGTAGACCATCAGACCAATACAGGAGGAAGTATTTCAATACTGATGACCTATGAACTCAAATTAACCTTTTGAGTCCTCGTCAACGCTCAGGGTAAACGAACATGAAACCGTCCAGACCCATGGCACAGCCGATGTGAAAAAAATAAGTGTACTGTCTCTTTAATTGCTGTGCCGTCACAGTATAAAAGGCGGTGCGCTGGCCCTCAGTAAACTACAAGACTCCGAGAGAGCAACAGTAGAGACAGTACAGTACCATCCATCCATCCATTATCTAGACCGCTTATCCTGCTCTCAGGGTCGCGGGGATGCCGGAGCCTATCCCAGCAGTCATTGGGCGGCAGTCGGGGAAACACCCTGGACAGGCCGCCAGGCCATCACCAGGGAAACGGACTACTAAGCATATCTCTTCCCGCTCGTTGTCATAGTCCCAGGATAAATAGTCAGCACAACATTAGCATAATTTGTACAACTTGTGGTCAGAAGGGGGATTACACCTGGATGGGCGCTGCACTAGTATTGTTAATATATCAAAGACTAACGAGCATGTCTCTCTCTTGGGTCGTCCATGAGTGAGTGAGTGACCACAATTTGCGACACACAACCTACGACGGCAGTTGTGCGGCGCCGTGGGAGAAATACACCAACCAAGAGCCATGTTATCAATGCACAGACACACCTTACTTATTGATTACCGATCAGATTAATTATTGCCATTGCTGGAGTTGAAATCCTGACCCCCAAATCCTTTGTTACATTCTTACTGCCATTCACTTAAGCAACTTTAAAATCACTTCTGTAAAACAGATATCCTTCAAGGCCAAGGACACGCCAAGAAAGGACAGGAGAAAGAGATGGAGAGATGTGTGATGTGTTTATGTACATAATTGTGTGTGTGCTTATTGTGTTGTGTTCATTAACTGGTTTCCATATTTGTGTGTACGCTACCACCCCGAGGGCCAATTCCCTCTGCTGCTCCTAAACAGTAAGTGGAGGACAGCCCTCTAACTAGGCTAATGGACTAATTACTACCAAGGCTACACACTTAAATACAACGCACACACACACACACATGCCACACACATCTACATATATATAATATACAGGTCTACTAATGGACACTAATTTGGTTGCTTTTATTTTCACTCTAATCAAATTGGCATGCAAATTAAAAATGCTAAATTTGTAATATGGGCGATAATAGCAGGTTACAAAGGAATCCAACAGAATTGGGAGAAAGGTGAAGTTAACATCTAATAATTCATTTGTCCTCCGGTAATATCTCCTGTGAGCCTCATTGTGCATCTTGAAATCCGAAGGGGGGGCGGGGGGTAAACAGGTACGAACGACGAGAAAAGTGGTAATTGGATGTCATGCGAAGACTATCCTACATGTCCTTATTACTATCTTTATCTCCATCTCTCTCAAAGACTCTCTCTCTCTCTCTCTCTCTCTCTCTCTCTCTCTCTCTCTCTCTCTCTCTCTCTCTCTCTCTCTCTCTCTCTCTCTCTCTCTCTCTCCCCCGCTGCAGATGGACTGACTGAGACCTCAGGAGAGGCGGTGAGAGCTGCATCTGAAAGGGCACCTTCAACTCTCTGTCTGTCTGATATTTAAAGTGGAATGGTGTTAGTAGGATAATGTGGACTCTTCAAATGTGCCGCCTTACACACACACACACACACACACACACACACACACACACACACACACACACACACACACACACACACACACACACACACACACACACACACACACACACACACAGTCGACAACACATTTGTAAATACCAACACTTTCAATATTCCGGCGAGGTCTATAATCCTCTGGAAGCTGCAGACACTGGACAGGGGTAACTAGGCTATCAGTGCCAACAGAAAACAGCAGTGGCCTTCTGTGATTATGGGCTGCAGAGTGAATGGAGTGCCCATTATCCGCACTTGAATGCACTGGCTGCATTATTTCTTTTCAGCAGTCGTGTCAATAAAGCACAATGTGTTTAACTTGGAAGTAAACCGGAAGAATAAGGTTCTGTGTCTACAAAGAGACTGGACGAGCGTGTGTTAAGACAGACACAGCAACACAGAAAGAAAGGGACAGAGACACTCCCTGGCCAAATGAGACTGACCTCCATAAAAGGCAGTCTAAGTCATTCTATGAATTGTTCTGTGATGACTAGATGAATCAAACATCATAACATTTGGCTTTAAAGATTCCCTCACAGATGATCATACCTGTTGTGATGCAGATGGTGTGTGTGTGTGTGTGTGTGTGTGTGTGTGTGTGTGTGTGTGTGTGTGTGTGTGCGTGTGTGTGTGTGTATGTGTGTGTGTGTAAGGGGGATGACAATGTTTTTTGTAGTATGTTGTGTGCATGACTGTTTGAAATTTGAGGCAACTGACGTGTTTGGCTGAGTTGCCAGTGAAACACATTGGTGCGACACCAGGCAAATCACATCCATGTATTAACCCCGATGTGCATGTGTGTGTGTGTGTGTATGTTTGACAGAGAGAAAGAAGATGAATGTGTGTTGATACATATGTGTTATGAAAAGGCAAAAAGTCCACAGACATAAGCACGACATGGCCGTAAATTATGTGATAGACATTCCACGAAGCTTCAATAGCCTCATGATGATAAAAGCTATGTTTGTGGTGCTGATGGAGGTGTTATTTGTTATATCCATTATAGAGAGTGCTGTTAATTGTGCAGACATTCCATATCATCAAAGGTACAGACAGGTGCCTCCATGGTGTGCATTAATATTCTTTAATGCACAGCATGGCGTGGATAATCCAGCTTGTGTGTGTTTTCACTTGCCCTGTGTGTATCTGCACTTTTGTGTGTTCACATGCATGTGCTTATGTGTCTCTCACTGATCTGGGTACCAAACATCATGTAATGTAATGTAATGTGTGTTTGTGTGTGTGTGTGTGTGTGTGTGTGTGTGTGTGTGTGTGTGTGTGTGTGTGTGTGTGTGTGTGTGTGTGTGTACTTTTGGCTTTTCATCATACATGTGTTTTACGTGTGTGTGTTTATGTTTTAATCCGTGCATGTGTGACTGACCTGGGTCTCTGACATGACATAAAGGTAATGGTGATCGGAAGAGAAGGCCATGTCTCTGAGGACGGGTCCGTTCTCTACAGCCTGCACCGTCTCATACTGCAAAGCCCGAGATGAGCCATCCACACGGATCTGGAAAAAAACAAAGACAGAGAGAGAGAGAGAGAGAGAGAGAGAGAGAGAGAGAGAGAGAGAGAGAGAGAGAGAGAGAGAGAGAGAGAGAGAGAGAGAGAGAGAGAGAGAGAGAGAGAGGGAGAGAGAGAGAGAGAGAGAGAGAGAGAGAGAGAGAGAGAGAGAGAGAGAGAGAGAGAGAGAGAGAGAGAGAGAGAGAGGGAGAGAGAGAGAGAGAGAGAGAGACATGGGGGGTCGAGAAAGAGAGAGATGTGAAAACAGTTATTTTACAAATAAGTTTAACATACCTACTAGAGAACAGCTGTCTTACCAGGACAGACAGGCTACCTGGACTGGACTGCATATACAGGACTCAAAAGGTTAATAGGTGTAATAACTTTGACTTTGTTGATTATAGCAATAAAAAAATTGTGTTGCCTTATCTAAAAGACATGGACAGGGTAGAAAACATACAGTAAAAGAATAAAGAATAAAAGAGAGAAGAAACAGAAGGAGAGAGATTGAGAGAGCTTATGAAAAACAAGCAATTGTTTGAATGGAGACTGACAGGCGTCTGGGAAGTGGAATGGGCAAATGAAAGAGGTATTATCAAGGTGGGTAGCAACGCTGGCTATAAGGAACAAGCGTATCATATAAAACACACTGATGGATATAATTATTGGTGAAATTGCCCTGCTAAGGCATACTCCTTCAAAATGTTGCCCATGTACTATGGCCTTTAGTGTTATATCGGTGACTCTCATTCCTCTCCATCGCAGTTCCAGCCATTCAATCGTAATTAGGTAATAAGGCATCTGGGCAAGAGGTGTGGTATATGTGCCCTAGGTAGATCTAATCAGCAGAAAGTACAGAGAATTGGCCCCAAACACACTTGGTTGTTGGATTGGGTGGGTTCCAGCCCATGCCCCAACATCTGCTCACTTCATCTCCCACACACACACACACACACACATGCCCAGATGGGTTTGTTCATACACACTCTCTCTTAATCCCACCCTCTGGCTGCAATTCCCCACGAACACGTATTTCTACCTACACACACCTACCCAGGTGACTTTCAGCAACCCAATGCATGCAAAACACACACACACACACACACACACACACACACACACACACACACACACACACACACACACACACACACACACAAGGGCCTGCATGAGCCTGTGTGGGCCTGTGAGACAGTTGTGAAGCAAGTCTTGTGAAAGTTGTGATGACTCCCAGTTGTAGTTTTTTTTATGCTCATCAGCACTTTAAGGTTCAAAGGTCACAGATGCAAATGGAGGATAATTGGCTGGGAAGCAGATGGTCGACCAGACAGGTGAGTCATTCTGTGATTAATTATAATATGCTGATGACAACGTATTTGTCAGTTTCTCTTTGTCAGCATATCATTAACAATGTTATTCATTTCCTTTAACAAAAACCCTCGTCTCCTCTGAGTCATTAATCATTTCAACTGCAAATAGATTTTTAATTAATATAGATTTACAATATACTGTGTACTTTGGCAACATGGCACCAGAAAAACTTTTATCCTATATTGCTCTGCTCTACTATTGTTTAATGGAACTTGTGTTGTCTTTTCTAGAACAATCCAGTGATGTGTAGCAATAAATGCAACTTGAACCACCCAAGCATAGTGTTGTCGTGCCATAATGTGTTGTCGTGCCCCGTTCCTGCTGCTTCTGTCGGTATCTGGTTTCATAACAACCCCCCCCCCCTATTTTACAGGCCTTTACTCTCATCTTAATTTCACTTAAAAACAACCAACCGCTCACTCTCCTTCTTTAATTCTCTCTCTCTCTCTCACCCCCCCCCCCCCCCATATGTGCCAACATCCTGCCTGCTCTCTGTAACAATGAGGATCTCAAAGGGCCTTGAGCTCCATGGATCAAAGCCTCAAACACTTTCACTGGGATCCATTGTGTGCACTGGGGTCAGAGACAAAGAAAAAGAGGGCAGAGATGAGGAGGGAGAGGGAGAGAGAGAGAGAGCAGCGAGAGTGAGATATAAAGAAACTTCCTGGCATACTGGGGCCCTGATACAGCAGGTGGAGTTATCCAATCTGCCTGATCGGGCGAGTAAATTTGAGGGTGCTTGTTGTACACAGCTGTGAATGTCGCTGTGTGTGTGTGTGTGTGTGTGTGTGTGTGTGTGTGTGTGTGTGTGTGTGTGTGTGTGTGTGTGTGTGTGTGTATACCCTCTCTGAAGGGAAGGGTTTAGGCTATTGCCGGGCAAATTTGCAGGCGGGACGATCTGCGATGGCTGCTGAATCTAGACTTTTATCGTGGTGGGACAGATCCCTGGTCACTAGGGACTAGAGGGACTTTGGGAGGGAAGCTCTTGTGCATTATCCCTCCCTCTGCCTGACCACCAGCAAAACAAATGAGCCACCAGGGAACCTAAAGCATATCCACTAGCGTACAGCGCTAGCTAGCCTAACCACACTGGGACATGAAGAATCTACGCGAGGGATTACGCTGATCCGAATCAAAGGCCAATGATCTCACTTGTGTAATAAGTGCCCTGTATGGACACAACCATTTTACCATGTTCCCTGCTGATTGTGGGTTGATTATGAGTTTTATGTCACTGTTAACAGGTACAGCGATTGCCGGTGCAGCCCACGAAAATATCAATCTTCTTCTAAGATGCCGTCTAAGATATTTTGAATTTATTCCTATTAAGGGCCAGACTATTACTGCTAACTAAGGAGCTAAGGGGTCTCCAATAAATGCTACAAGAAGTTAAAAGAGAGCCCTCTGTGATTGCTGCATCTATGCAGTACATACAATTTAGCATGTAGGCTACAGTTTGTATATAGACTGAATAATATATTTACTAATACAAGAAAAATGTAGGCACACCCTTTCAGAATATCTGCTTGTCAAATTCTGAATAGTAAAATTATCACTAACAACGTTGAATCTTCTTTCTCTGATAGGAAGTATATTCTGAAACAACGACAGATGCATACATACATACTATTCCTCACTATGTATACAAACACTCAGCACACTAACCATACACAACAAACACCAGCATCTTCAATGTAAATCCATACCAAAGCTAACGATTACCATTTGTTATGAGGGTCTAATCCTGGTTTCATAATCAGCAACAGTAATTATTAATATATTTTAAAGTATTTTTTTGAAGCAGACTAAAATCATTAAGGCAGCTACATTGGTGCTACCCAATATTATCTGATTGCTTTTCAACAGTAATGAAGTGGATTAGCTGCTCTATGCTAAATGGATTACAATGCTAATCTCTGCTATCACATTAGCACTGTACAATAGACATTCATTGCCAGACAGACTTCATTCTGCCTCTGACTACAGATAGGTTGGAGGATGGGGGATGCATCTGGCCTACACACACACACACAGACACACACACACACACACACACATGCACGCACATGGCAAACAGCCATGTCCACATTAGTGTGTTAATACACGCACTTAGACAAGTGTACACGCACATTAGGGATCAGCATATCCGTGCACGTGCACCAACACACACACAAAAATACATGCAACAGTGTCTGGCTGGAGTCATTCACATGGTAATAAGGAGCACCTCTAGGGAGACATACTGACACCAATGAACTTGCAGTGTGCACTCCCTCAGCTCTGCAATATCTTTGGTGAATATTTTTTTAATTATCCTTCTCTCTACCTGCCACTCCTCCTGCACGTTCTATGTTCACTGTTACTCTGTAGTGAGATCCATGTTCTGTAGAGAAACATGACAATAAACCTAATCCCCCCAGTGGTCATGAAGAGTAATTACACAAACCCTAGCAGCAGTATGAGGAGGAATGCCCAGAAAAATTGACTCAGTTCTTCTGGACACAACCTGGGATATTGAGCATGCATCAAGACATGGAGAAGAATGGTCAACACTGAAGCCCCGTTTTCTGTGCACACTACTATTCAAGTTCAAGTACTTTATTTGTCACATGCACAGAAATACAGAGTAAAACATGCAGTGAAATGAAAGATGTGAAAGATGAACGATGTGCTGCTGACAGCAAAAGAATACTTGTCAGCAGCACAGGAAGATGTTAATAATGTGTAATAGAAAGGTTTATAGTACTGTATAATCTGATGAATTTGATAAATCATCCGATATTTTTTCATCATATAAAACCTGGTATGGTAAATACTAAGGCATTACCATAGTAGCCCAGACTCAGAGTAAACAAAGTCGATGTGATGACGTTTTAATATCTAATGTGTCTGTGTAAAGTGACAGAGATAAACATAAATATACCTTTATGATTCATGTGATGGCCAAGGTTGGTATGTGTTTTAAGTGTAAAATAGTCTCAATGCTGCAAGGCAGAGTCGGAATAATGCAGAGAGAAAGCCTCGACTGTGCTGAAGGCGTTTCTGTCTTTCGTCCACTGATAACAAACGTGAGTATTTCTCTCCCTATGGGGCTAACAGTTAGCAGAAGGTGTGATGTAGAGAGGGAAGCCATTCCGGTGTGAAAACCATGGGAGTGCTCTTTCCCAGATTTCTCCTACTGGCAGCGTACGACACAGAGCACATGGAAAATACAGTACTTCCACTTCCTCGGCATGGCATCCATTTTGGGGCAGCCAAAAATCCACGGTTGGGAGCTGGTACCTAATAACACAACCCGATTCTAGAGGGATCAAATGGCTCCAAGATGTGTGCTCGAAGTGATATTCTCATGATATGCTTACGGCGCTGACGCCGGCAAAATATGCAAAAACATTTCAAGCACTGAGCAAATCGAAGAAGCATTCTAGGTACAAATGAATATAATTTACAATCATTTGAATTATTTACAGTGTCGTGAGTTGAGCTCTCAAAAATACCTTCCACATGCATAGCCAATACCAATGTTGCTCTGGAACTTTCCATCAGTGACAACTGTCCTTTTGAAATCAAGTACCTCCCATTACACTTCTGAGCCCCTCAATTGATTTTGGATAACTAGTGTGAGCTGGTGCACCGTTAAGGAGAACGGCAGTCCACATTTTAAGGGCTCCAGAGTTAGAGGACAGAAAAGCTGCTGTTATTTTTATAACTTTAGGATGCAGGACAATGATTGGGCTGACCCAAAGAAAACCCAGTCCAGATAAAATCATGGAAAACACTGCTGTGTACAGTAGAGTGGAGCTTCGTGAATTACAATAGGAGGTACACTCTGAAGACAGCACAGACGAGATCTTAGACCCTGCATTAGACACTGTGAGAGGGTAACAACGTGCGTCTATACATTTGTGTCCTAGCCTATTCTTGCCATGGCTTGGATTAAGGGCGGTAAATGGAATGCTAGTCACACAGAGTTGCGATCTGTCCTGCACAATGCACACACACACACACACACACACACACACACACACACACACACACACACACACCATGGCCAGAACACACACCGTGACCAACACGCAGGTGGCGGGAGCCAGAATAAGCTGCTGACTAAAGTATCACCACGGCATAATGTGGGCCACGCAACCACACAGAGATGAGTGGGCAGAAAGGGAATGTCGTCCAAAGTCACACAACACGCTGGCCAACTTCACTTTCCACAAGCTTTGTGTGGGGAATCTCAACTCGTCCTCTGAAAAAGTGAATGAGCCAGTGTTTTTGTTTCTGAAAATACCGATCACCGGGCAGACCGAGCCGGGAATATGCTGTTGAATATGAAGGCCCATTTTAGCGAGGCCGGATCCCGAATTTGCTTTAGAAAGTGTGTTCAGACTTTGAATTCCTGCAGACGCCTTCACAAATGTGACTCTGCAAGTAATTTGTGCCATCGAATATGACACAGTAATTTTGGCTAATGTTATCAACATAGTGTAAGCTTCAAGCTTTTGGGATTTCCAATCACCCCACCCCCCACCCCAACCCCCTCCACCTGCTCTTATAGGCACTTCTTTAACCTGGTGACATCTGTAACCAACCTATTTGGTTGAGAAACGCATGATGTGGAGGGTGTATGTGGTCTGCCCCACGGTGCTCCCAGAGGGCTCTCTCCTCTTTAACCCCGCAGCTCTCCATGCTAGCCAAGATAGCAATCAGAAACATTGTCAAACTCTGACAACAGTGCTCCCACACGCCAAATGCCGAGGTAATCTGACCAGCCACACTTCTCTCAGATTACCGTGCTCTTTGTCAAACCTGCCCCCGTTGTTAGCTATTCACCCACGAAAGGCGGGACACCACAATAAGAGGGGAACAGCCAGACAGAAAGAGACAATAAAAACGAGACAAAAACAAAACATGATAAAGGGGTAAAGGGATGGAAAGAAAAGAAACAGAATATCATATGTACTGAATGGCCACATGTCTCTCCACGCTTTCAACTCGTCCCGACAGCGATACAATGGCGGCCGTCTGATTGCCCCGAATCTGTCCAGCTCATTGGCAACATACGGCAGACAGAGAGAAGGAGAAGCGGTTGGAGAGTGATGGAAGGAAAACGGGCGAGGAGGCGGAATGGAGCCATCTCTCAGTGTCAATCAAGGCCGGAGTAAATGCCCCGGTTCAGCGTTCGGTGCATCCGCACGCTGCTTTAGGTGAGATGGACTCCTGAGAAGAGGGTGGATGAGCAGTGGATGCTTTGACATTAATCTGCGGGTATTAAAGAGGATGCGGCGCAATGAAGCAGGACGCCAGAATGGTACCTCAGCATCTGACGGAGTGGCTGACTCAAAGATGATCCGCCGCCGGTCGCCAGCTCGAGGCTTAAGGGTCCATGGAAGATCGACACCGGCTGCATAATGACTGATAGGCGAGACTGAACAGGTGTAAAGGCGCTGCACAGACCTGTGCTTTTGCACGGCACCGGCGAGAATAACCGAAACGAAACCACACTTTTACATCAACAACGTGTTTTGGATTAACGGCGAACAGGGCTTCAAGACAAATGTGTTGAGGCTTTTTAAAGCTGTTATTGCAATTATTCAAAGTTAAAAAAGGCACAGCAATAATCCACCGCTGTCCTCTGTGGTGGCTAAGACGTTCAGTTTACAAAGGACTCTTAAAAAGCCCAATCTTCTCTCCTTCCTCGTTGAATTCCTCTCTCTGTACAGAGCGCTCTACAGCGTGGAAGTGAACTCGCTCAGCTCTCCGATTTACCCCTCTCTGTTTTGTGCCAGTGATTAGGCCTATCTGCTACACTGCTGGATTTTAATTAATGCCCACCTAGCCTTCGAACCCCGCGCTGTGAGGAACGACACTGCCACAGCAGATCAGGGAAATGTCCTTGTTAGCAGGGAACTGAAGGTGGAGCTCTGTGTTGTCGGTGCTAAACTGCGCAGAGGTGGGAACTCGGCAATATCCCCCTTGCCGAGTTTGGTTTTCCTTTAAGGTTAATGCACTCCGTTTTACATTGGCTGGCTCTTCTAGAAGAGGACAGTTGGGATTCGATTCTGAGAAAAATGCAGTTTTGGCCGACCATTTCTATGTAATTTTACAAATGACAGAAAAAGGGAAAAAAAAATGGACCAAACATTGTTGTGGTAGAGTGAGGAAGCAGGTGTGCTAGGAGGGCTGTCAACTCTCACATCCAACAAAAATATAGAAGTAGTGGAGCTAAACTACTAAAAACCACACAGTATCATTGTAGCCCTGTCTGGAGACCATATCATCGAGCGAGCGAGCGAGCAAGTGAGAGAGAGAGAGAGAGAGAGAGAGAGAGAGAGAGAGAGAGAGAGAGAGAGAGAGAGAGGTAGAAGAAAATTATTCTGAATGTGATGGCGCATTGTGTGTGTGTGTGTGTGTGTGTGTGTGTGTGTGTGTGTGTGTGTGTGTGTCAGCATGGTGGCCCAGTGGTTAGTGCTGTCGCCTCACAACAAGAAGGTCCTGGGTTTGAACCCCAGGGTTGTCCAACCGTAGGGGTCATTCCAGGTCGTCCTCCGTGAGGAGTTGGCATGTTCTCCCCATGTCTGCGGTGGGGTTTCTCCAGGTGCTCTGGTTCCCCACACCGTCAAAAAGACATGCATGTTAGGGTTAATACTCCTGTCTGTGCCCCTGGCCGAGGCATGGCAAGACGAACTAGAGTTGGTCCCCAGGCACTGCACGGTGGCTGCCCACTACTGCTAGCTACACAGCTAGGATGGATTAAATGCAGAGCATAATTTCCCCACGGGGATTAATAAAGTATATCAAAACAAAAAATTAAATAGCTTCATTAAGTGAAACACTCAACGGTAGGGAAAGTGCTCAACAAATAAGGAGCAAAATAATCCAGTGATTCAAGTCAATTCTTTAATGGACAGCAATCATATATATATATATATATATATATATTCCGCTTCTCATTAGTTGAGCACTTTTATCTACACCATTGATGGTTTCGGGGAAAGAAAGAAAAAAAGCATCCCTTTTCTCAGGTGCTACCACACACTCCACCATCTCACACCTCGTGGTTGACAGCCTATAGCCCACAGACAGCAAAAGAGAGCCCTAAGGGGACGGCCCCCCAGCTCGCTGAGTGACCGTCGTGGCATTTGAGGTGTGATACCAGTTAGCCTGCAGGTCCACACCGCCCACTACTCTAACCTTATCCCCCTACTGAGAGACACCAAGAGAGAGAGAGGAAGGGCGATATCGAGATGAGAGGACCAAGGGCATTATCGTGAGGAACGATGATGTTGAACGTTAAAGGGGACAAGTGTCTGGAGGCCACCTTACAACCCCCACCCCCCACCCCCCTTCACACAGATCTCTCTTCCTCTCCCTCTCATCTCCCCCCTGGGTGAGTGGCAGGTCTCCCCGCTATCGTTTGCCTCGCAGCAGAGAAGCCTCTGAGCAGTGGCCAGGCAGGGGGCTCGTAGCTGACCTTTTGTTACTCTCCTTCCTTTTCTCCTGTAGTGCTCTTTGCCTTCCTTCCCCTCTGCCCCCCTCTCGTTGTTTCTCATTCTTTCTTAATCTTAGAGCCGGAGGTTGACCGAAATATCCGCAGGCTTTCGGACGTTTTAATCTCTAGAGCACTTGTGAGCGCTTCACCTCTGACGGTTCAACTTGGCTTCCCTCATTCACTTTTTCTACTTCCGTCCTCTTCAAATGTTTGCCCCGTAAAGAGTAGGACACTAGTTCTCTTCTATGTCTCTTCTCCCAAGCAAAGAATGTCCTCTCTATGCCGCATTTTCCCCCTTTCCCTCATGTCTGTGCAAAAAGTTTGAAAGTCCTTGCTCTGCAATGTCACACTTGATAGGGAAAAAAAAATCTGCTTCTCTCCCCTTCCTGTTCATTTCAAGGGAAACTTTCATTTCAAGTTGCAAAACTGTACGTTGCCTGGTAATTGCTGGCACCCGTTTTGCCTCCCTATGTGTAATAACTGGCCTTGCACCCCCAGCTGCTCACTCTGCAAGCATGTGGATGGAAAATTGGTTTTGGCTACTTCGGTCAAGTCAAAAGCACCACACACACACACACACACACACACACACACACACACACACACACACACACACACACACACACACACAAGCCTATAATTGTGGAGACCCCCTCACTGACTACATTCATTCCCTAGTCCTTAACCCTAAGCTTAACCATCATAATTACATGCCTAACCTTAACCCTTACCCTACCCTGAACCTAATCCTTATTCAAACCTTAACCCTAAACCCAAATCCTAACCCTAAAATAGACCCCTTTCCTCATGGGGACCCATAAACTGTCCTCACAGTGTCAGTGGTTTCTGGTTTTTCTGTCCTAATAGGGGCCAAATGTCTCCATTAGGATAGAAAATCTGGTCTACACACACACACACACACACACACACACACACACACACACACACACACACACACACACCTGTGTGTGCCCAGTGAATAGCAAAAAAAAAAACCTGCACCCGATGTACATTCATTATATTGGCTATTTCTAAGCCTCTGGGCTATTGCTTTTGGAATCCAAAATCATTCCCTCTCTCTCTTTTTCCTGTTCCTGTGCATCAATTGCTCCATTTCTCATCTTCTCTCTTAGCTGCCTCTTTCTTTTTCCTTTGATACAGAACTCAAGCAAGAATCATCTTTCTCCATTCTACCCTCCTTTTTTTTTGCTTGTCGTAATATATAGCATGCCATCAGTTGTACTGAAAGGGAAAGATGTCAAAGCACTTGTCTTTCAATACATCTCCACCATGCCAAACACCTTTTCCCTTATCTTTTCTCTTCAATCCCTCTTTCACTGTCTCATTAGAGCAGCAGCAGGGTGTTACAGGGGACAGGTAGAGAGGTTGCAAGGATGTCCTGACAGACCTCATTTAGCCCAGACAAATAGCTAGCTCAAGTGAGAAAAACCTATTCGCACATCCCTCTTCCAAACCAATTATTTTCGTCGTTTCTCCTTCCCTTTCCTCTTTTCTGCGGGGAGGAGCGCTGCTGCTGTAGCTGCAGCAACCAGTGGCTGGGCCTTAAGGACCCCATGGAGGCAATGGTATAATTTGGGTGCACATCACCACCTGTGTCTCTATTAGTGCTGCAACCCAGTGATGGTGTTATGGAGCAACATGCTACCCCATTATATTTTGTGACCACAGGCCATTGTGAGAAAACTAAACGGCTTTGGGAGCCATTATTGAAGTTAACATGCTCCCCAGAGCAGTCAGGGCATCAAATCAGCCTATTGTGGAGAATCAAGACCCGGCTTTTCAGGCAACACAGCAGTGCACAAATTCAAAGCCATGGATACTACTCATTTGACACTGCATGGCTGGCAAATTGTGTTCCAGCAGGTTGAATGGCACGAATGCGGCATACTGAGTATAATCACAACCTATCATGATGTGAGTGCAATTTACATGAGGTGTGTGTGTGTGTGTGAGAGAGAGAGAGAGAGTGAGTGTGTGTGTGCGTGTCACCTACACCTGTGGGAATTACAGGACCAAGGATAGTGGACATATGGCAGAGCAAAAGGCAGCTGGCTTTGATCATAGAGAGGAAGAGAAAGATGAGGAGGAAGAGAGAGGACGCAGTATCCCTCGTGCCTTTCCTTCCTCCAACGGACGTGGCATACAGCAAACCCATTTACGTTCAGCTAACTTTAAAATATACCAATTAGTTTACACTAATTAACGGGGCTTCTGTACATACACATAGCTTTGCTGCAGAAAGTCAGAGAATACATAATAAGCAAGCAATGTCAGATTAATCTAAGTTAGATGTACAAGAACAACACAAATAAATTGCATTGTTAAAACAGATTTTTTCCCCCTCCGAATTGTGTTGCTGTGTTATGCTTTTTGGTATTTTGTTAGGAATCCCCCCCCCCATCTTCATATTTACCAAAACAGCCCTCCTCTCTCCTACCCAACTAAGACTTGCATGCAGCCTTGGATGTAAAAACTCTTCAGCCAGAATCTTTGTCCCAAGGAAAGCCAGCATGCATGCGTGTGTGAGCTGTTTAAGCCCAGACACAAGATCAAGGCCTAATCCACACGTACACGGATATTTTTCCAAACGTGTATTTATTTTCCCCCTCCGTTTTAAAAAGAAAAGTCTGTCCATTTGACCTTCGTTTTACAAAAGATCTCCGTACACACATGAACGCGAAAACGACTACAAACGCTCAATCATGCCGGGCCAGTAGGTGGCGGTAAAGTCTACATCAACGATACGCCAAATACCAGCGAAGAGCATTCTGAGCACGCGTAGTGCGCTTATTCTATAGCTTCCGTAGCTACGTTTTTTGGTCTTGTTTTTGTAGAGTTGTTTGATATCAACTCTCCAGCCTTAGTTACCTACGCCTGTCTGGCACACGGCCACGGGTGCTCCGGCGAATCCGAGAACTAAATGTGATTCGTTGCTGTGCGAACCAAGGTGTGACGTCATGGTTCCCAAACGCTCCCATTTACATGTACACTGGACTACACAGAGCCGGAGTTTTTAAAAAATCTGCATGTTAGAAGAAAAAAACAATTCCGTTTTAGTGACCTGAAACGCCAGGACAATAGGCCAAAGTGCAAAGAAAAAGCTCGTTTTTGAAAAATACCCATAGACGTGCGTGACGAGGCCTAAAATAAAAGATGGAAAGATATCTCTGTCTCGTGTGTCCATGTGCATGTGTCAGGTATGTGAAATGGTGTATTTATTGATAACGCTACATATTTATCAGACCCGGAAGACCAAGGGAACACGTCCATCAATCGATGAATGGACATTTGCCGTTTCTCAAGAGTCCCTTAAAACCGATAGTTTATACAAAAATAGCCAAAATGATCAGTGAAAATCGTGTATGGCGACATGGTTGTTCATCAATCGTAGACGCCGAGAATCAACCAACTACGATCACCTTGGGTCACGTTTAAAGAACAAAAAAACGCTTGTTGGGAAGATCTGGTGGATCGGGGGGGGGGGGGGGCTCGCTACCTATGGGAAACCTCTCATGAAGCTTGACCGCAACAGATAATGGTCTGCTGACCGGCTTTGATAAACGATCTCAGCCCCCCCCCCCCCCACACACACACACAGACACACACACACTGTGACCACACTTTATGAAAGACCGTTTTTCATGTCATTTTAACCCTGTCGGTCACAATGTGACAACGGTCCGTTTTTCTTGCTTCACACAGGTCAACTGATACGGCTTATTCTGAATGAGCCACACTGTGGTTCGAGAGCTGTCAGTCAACAAGCCATCCAACCGAGGGAGAAGATGATGAGGTGAGGGCGGGACTTGTCTGTGTATGACGGCTCCTTACTGACAAGCTCAGATCAACTTTGCTCAAAGTTTAGAGGATGACCCTGAAAACTCTTTCCGCTCCTGACAGGCTGGACTTTGTTTCAGTGGATCTTCTCAGACCTCTCCCTCGTCCACGACTCCTTCTTTCACGGCTTATCAGTCTGTCTTCTCCCCTCTGGTCATTCTGAGCTTGTTTATCGGGGTAAACGGAGCAGCTCGTTGACTTGAAGAGTGTCATAGGTTTCAAGGGAGAAGAGCACAAAAACCTAAAACTGCAAACACACATGTATATCTACTGTTTATACACAGACACACACTCGCACACATACACACACACACACACACACACACACACACACACACACACACACACACACACAGAATGACACGTTCAAACACACACACTTGAGCATTCAAAGAAAAACTCAACAATAACTAGCATTTAATCTCAAGTATGGAAAGTGTAGTATAAAAAAGAAGGGGCAAAAAAGACAAGTTTGTGTGCGTACATAGGTATGTGAATAATACATGGGCAATTCAGACCCACACGCTGTCTGAGACTAGACATCTCCTGGATCCTGTTACTGCGCGCAAACACACACACACACACACACACACACACACACACACACACACACACACACACACACACACACACAGAGCGAAACACAAAGTCATGCTGGTGCACATATTCATGGCCCCAGGAGTATGTGTGTGTGTGTGTGTGTGTCATGTACACCTTAATACCTCAATGCAGAAATATACGCACTCACGCACACACACGCACAATAGCCTTTGTGTGACCCTGAGTGTGTGTGTGTGTGTGTGTGTGTGTGTGTGTGTGTGTGTGTGTGTGTAAACACATCAGGGGCTCTTTCAAGTCTCCTGGTAAGTGAGGTCACAATGGAGAGTGACATAATGGTGCAGCTATAACTGCATCATTCTATTAGTCTTCTTTAACCAGGGTGTCGCCTAAGCACACATGTTTACATTGGTGGCCAGGCAGTTACCACCATGGGTAATATTACAGGTAATATCCGTGTGCGAAGGTGATGGTAGTCTGTCGGTATCCCTCCCTACGGACACACCAGAATAAACACAGTTGGGATGGAATTTACATGCACGTGCACGCACATACCCATGTGTTATCACCCACGGATCGCCAGCTATGGCAAGATCACAGACACTCACAAATTCATGAATTACTGTGCCTGTGAGACCAGCATGGACTGTGTGTGTGCGTGTGTGTGTGTGTGTGTGTGTGTGTGTGTGTGTGTGTTTGTGTGCGGATGGAGACACTCAGCTCCCAGCCTTCAGTTTTTATGTTGTGGTGATTTATGGAGTTCCTACAAAAGCTTCTAATTAAATAGGGAAGCACCTCACAAGCAATTCCTCAGAGATAAGCATGGGCAAAAGTCCATGCTCCTTCCTCGTGTGTGTGTGTGTGTGTGTGTGTGTGTGTGTGTGTGTGTGTGTGTGTGTGTGTGTGTGTGTGTGTGTGTGTGTGTGTGTGTGTGTGTGTGTGTGTGTGTGAGATGCCCCCAGACTTTCAGCCACACAGGCCCTTCGGCATTCTTTCTCATCTCTTTTCTTGGCTCTTCTTCCTTTATCGAGCAGCTCCCTCTGTTTACCTGCATCTCTTCAGGAGTGAAAAACGGTAGTGAGGAAAGAGAGAAGAAGAGAGGCAGCAACTGAGAGGAGGGGAGAGGGAGACAGAGTGGGGGGGGACGAAGAAAGAGGGGGAGAGAAGAACGGCACTGCACTGCACTAAACCCTCGCAGTATGTGTGTTGCATCACCAGGAGCAGCGAGTGTGACTGGGAAAAGACGGAGACGCTCGCGCGGCTGAGAAACAAAGGATGAAAATAAGGAGACACGGAGGGAGAGAGGAGACAGAAAAAAGAATGAGAGCAATTCCCAGTGGTATGCCCCTAAAGTCTCCCATCTTTTCTTCTCTCCTCCACCATTCTTACCCTCGCGCTAAACTTCCCCTGCCGACACACACATTAATCACCAGCCGAGTTCATTTCTACGTCCGCCTGCACCCCCTGCAATACCTCACCCTGAATTATAGCTGACACCTTGGGATTGTATCATTAGGCCGTGGGCCTACTTAAACCGTAATGCAGCAGCAAGGTTTGGGAGGCTTGTCAGTGAAAATCACTGTAATGCATTAGGCTGAGTGACACTTATTGCTGGGGAGGCGTGTACTTCCCGTTTTGTGATGGGGCTGAAATATTAATTTGCTCAAACCATTTTGTTATAGGTGCCTTCTTTCACCCCTCATTCTGACAAATGGGTCATTGTGCACGGCGCTGGTGCAATAGGATGATGGCCAAGGTGGACTGGGGGGGGGGGGGTTTGAAAAAAAACCCCGGACCTTCATTCAAACGGCCCATGCAATTAGTCATGCCCGGTTCAGACTTCCTGGCTTGAGCCATATCAGCAAGATCCTTTCAATCCATTTTGCCCCACCACTATTTTCTAGCACATTTCCTCTTTTCCTTAGAACACGTCGGACCCTATGTAAAGCGTGATGCCCATTTGTTCCACATTTACATTCACTGAAAACAACCAAAATAAAATGGGGTTCAACCGCTTTATTCTAACACACGACAACACACATTTTTATTTCCTTCAATGGGAGGATGGACTCTAGCCACAGGCTGGTTGACAGACTAAAGTCGAGACGCATAATTCCAGATAAAACAGTGAGTCTGTGCATTTATTGACACGTTCCAGCATGTTCCTATGCTCAGCAATAACTAGAAACCAAAGACTTGACTGTGAAACAAACCTACGGTACCAATAGTATGGTTTATTTAAATCCTCAAGCTTACTCGACATGGTCCACCAATGATGAACGCTTGCTAGCTGATTATTCTGTCTTCTTCTCTGCGGACGTAACTACATGCAGCTTCCCCTGAATCTTCGATAGTACTAAACTTTAGATTTAGTGGTCATTTATCAGGGGATTGCATAAAAGATATACAAGCCCGTGTGTTATGAGTTAGCATAGCAAGCACGCGTGGCGAAAGATAGCGGTGGGCTCACAGCGGGAGTCGAATGAGTTCACTGCAGGAATAAACAGGCGATTTGTTCCAGGACGGATGCTCATCGAATCAAAAAGGAAGGCAAACGGGCAAAAATGAGCATGCAAGCATGTGCCCAATCAAAAGATAACTGAATTACACAAACAAACACACATGATGAAACACATGCAGCAGTGGGCTGTGCAGCCAAACATTTCAAGTAATTGGATTCTGGGTCGATACTTATTTCAGTAGTAAATTACATGCTCTTTTTTTATTGCTCTTGTTTTTTCCTCTGGACTCTACATTTCTTCGTTGTTATGTCGACAGCTGGCTGACGGTTAATATGATGTGAGGGATTAGGACATGGAATCACACAGCCGCCCAGACCTGTTAGGCTCCGCCCTCCCTCTCTCTGCCCACTGCACCCCTCTCCCTGCCCACTGTACCCCTCTCCCTCTCTCTGCCCACTGCACCCCTCTCCCTGCCCACTGTACCCCTCTCCCTGCCCACTGTACCCCTCTCCCTCTCCCTGCCCACTGTACCCCTCTCCCTTTCCCTCTCTGCCCACTGTACCCCTCTCCCTCTCTCTGCCCACTGCACCCCTCTCCCTGCCCACTGTACCCCTCTCCCTGCCCACTGTACCCCTCTCCCTCTCTCTGCCCACTGCACCCCTCTCCCTGCCCACTGCACCCCTCTCCCTGCCCACTGTACCCCTCTCCCTCTCTCTGCCCACTGTACCCCTCTCCCTCACCCTCTCTGCCCACTATACCCCTCTCCCTCTCCGCCCACTATACCCCTCTCCCTCTCTGCCCACTGTACCCCTCTCCCTCTCTGCCCACTATACCCCTCTCCCTCTCTACCCACTATACCCCTCTCCCTCTCTCTGCCCACTGTACCCCTCTCTCTCTCCCTCTCTCTGCTCACTGTACCCCTCTCCCTCTCCCTGCCCACTGTACCCCTCTCTCTCTCCCTCTCTCTGCCCACTGTACCCCTCTCCCTCACCCTCTCTACCCACTATACCCCTCTCCCTCTCTCTGCCCACTGTACCCCTCTCTCTCTCCCTCTCTCTGCCCACTGTAACCCTCTCCCTCTCCCTGCCCACTGTACCCCTCTCTCTCTCCCTCTCTCTGCCCACTGTACCCCTCTCCCTCTCTCTGCCCACTGCACCCCTCTCCCTCTCTCTGCCCACTGTACCCCTCTCCCTGCCCACTGTACCCCTCTCCCTCTCTGCCCACAATACCCCTCTCCCTCTCCCTGCCCACTGTACCCCTCTCCCTCTCTGCCCACTATACCCCTCTCCCCCTCCCTGCCCACTGTACTCCTCTCTCTCTCCCTCTCTCTGCCCACTGTACCCCTCTCCCTCTCTCTGCCCACTGCACCCCTCTCCCTCCCTCTGCCCACTGTACCCCCTCTCCCTGCCCACTGTACCCCTCTCCCTCTCCCCCTCTGCCCACTATACCCCTCTCCCTCTCTCTGCCCACTGTACCCCTCTCTCTCTCCCTCTCTCTGCCCACTGTACCCCTCTCCCTTTCCCTGCCCACTGTACTCCTCTCTCTCTCTCCCTCTCTCTGCCCACTGTACCCCTCTCCCTCTCCCTGCCCACTGTACCCCTCTCCCTCTCCCTGCCCACTGTACCCCTCTCCCTCTGCCCACTGTACCCCTCTCCCTCTCTCTCTGCCCATTGTACCTCTCTCTCTGCCCACTGTACCCCTTCTCTCTCTCTCTCAATATGCAAATTTTTTTTTTCTTTATTTTTTTTTCTTTTTTTTTTTTTTTTTTTGTCTTTGTCTTTAATTTTTTTGTACATATTGCCAACGCGTGTAAAACAACAGCACGATGATCATGATATCAAACAACAACAACAGCAATAATAGTTTATGGTTCTGCAGCCTAGCCGGCAAGAACACAGCACCAACAACGCCGAGGCCATGCACACGGCCCCAAGGGGCCACACTCATTGAGAATGTGTGCACCTACACCCGCACATCGCCCTGGACCAAAAGCGTCTGCCAAGAGGCATTCGCTAAATAATGACAATAGCAAATAACCAATAATAGGTGCCGTCACCCTATTATTGGGTGACGGCACCTATTCTCTCCCTCTCGGTCTGCCCACTGTACCCCTTCTCTCTCTCGGTCTGCCCACTGTACCTCTCTCTGTCTCTCTTTGCCCCCCCCTCTCTCTGCCCATTGTACCCCCCCTGCCCAATTGACTTGACTGTACCCCCTCCCAGGTTTCTTGTGCACAACTGTTGAGTCTAACAGTTGGTAGAATCGGTTCTTCTGATTCAAACTTGAATGTGACAGTCATGTCTGAGAGGTGTGCGTTCGCACATACCAGTCAGCGTCAGCGCAATGGAATAGTGTGAAACAACAAAGCATGATGGGAAAGCAGGTAAATCCGAACCTTGTAAGCCTGAGCAACGCATACAGATGGGGTAGGGGAGAGAGAGGTAAAAATGGAGGCTGAGAAGACGTGAAAGAGATGTGCAGAAGATTCTGACTAAGACAGCTGTAAAGCGCACTAAAACTTCAAAATGACAGATAAAAGTTTGTTCTCTCTGACGGAGAGCGACAGCGAGAAAGGAAGAGGAACTTAAGCGGATATTTGGTGAATGGGGCCTGTCAGCCAGCATTGAGCAAAAATCCTCTTATACCTCGAAATTTCAATTAGGAGGGGAAGCGTTTCAGAGTGGTGTGCTTCTCTCGCTCCACGCAGGAAGTACAAGGAGCATGAGGTGGGATTTGTCACAGCTGACACGGGCCTGCTCCACCTACATTAAGACTTAAAAGAAAAACACACAAACCTGCACATGCACGCACACAGAACCCCCCCCCCCCCATCTCACTGCCAAAGCCATTTCGAGCGACAACGGCGGTGCACTTGAAGCTACTTCAGTGCTCAGTGAACAGTGTTGCAATTGAGTTTGTTCCACCGAGGAGGATCTGAAATTTCAGCTCAGCGGGTTTCCTGTTTGGGCAACTGTTATCTGGAAGACAGTCAGCCACCACTGCACCGCGCCTCCTCCAGGAAACGGGACATAATGACAGAGCGTAATTACAATGCAGCGCCTGGTTTGCATGGTCGGTCTGCAGCCACACTACTCTCGGTTTTGTCTTCCCCTTGCTTTCATTCCAGCTCAGTTGAAGTCCTCATCCTACCGCCGCCCGTCCTCGCCAACGCCGCTTCGCCTCGCTCCCTCTCTCATCCTACCTGCTGCTGCACTCTTCTGCTTCCTTATTCACGCTTTTGTGTGTCCCCCAACCATCTCCCGCACCCCCCCAAACACACACACACCCTTCTTGTTATCTCATCTATATACGAGTCATGTGTTGCTCTTTTTTCTCCCCAAATCTCTTTTGGTCCCTACGCTCCCCCAACGAATACCCTTCCTCTGTTTAGCCTCTTCACTCCTTTCATTACCCAAAACCGTCTCCTACAGCCCCCCCCTCCTTTTTTTTACCATTTCTCTCATTAACTAGCCATTCATTTCCTATTTCTCCCCAAACTCTATCCCCCCTTTTTCTTCCTTTAGCCCTCTTTCCCTCTCTCTCTCTCTCTCCCTCCATTCCCTGCCTCTCTCCTGGCTTTCATCTTCCCCAGGTTAGATTACTGTAAAGCACTGCCTGTCTGCCAGCATTCCTGGAAGCTTTTCATCTCTGCTCCCATTTGTCTGGGGAGACAGAGGGAGAGGGAGAGAGAGAGAGGGGGGGGTGGGAGAGAAAGAAAGAGGGATAGTTAGAGAAAGGGGGAAAGGCTGAGGGAAAAAAAGAGACAGAAAGAGAGAGAACCCAACCCGGGGAGACTGCAGCGTGTTGCGACCAGACTTCAGAGCCTTCAGCGGTTAACTAACCTGCAGTGTACACTGCACTGGGGGCTGATGGGAAATTTCCCCGCTGGTCGCTCGGCTGTCTCTGAAACGCCCATTCAAGAGCTGGGAGCGTACCTCACAGGGGACACGCATACAAGCACACGCACACACCAGTAACAAACTCCAAAAACCACACAGGAATACAGAAATACACACAGCGAAACATGCATGCGGGCAAGAGTAAAACACACCCCAGCGTTCAGCTGATCGCACACGTGTGCGTGGCATGCATGGAAACACACTGCTGCAGACAAGCACACCTGCCAGGAAAGCCTCCCATAATGCAATACCGCACCAAAATGACAAATGATAAGACTCATGATAAAACAGAAAGATGACAGAAGATGTAAAGGTTGAGCTTCCCTTACATTGAATTTTAGTTTCTTCACTCAGAAAACACACACACACGAAGCACATGAGCTACTCAATGGCGAACACACTAAAGTGACTTTCTTTTACTTCAGCTTGTCCTGGTTAAACAGTGAAACGTAAGTGCTTGGGCAGCACGGAGCGCCACCTGGATGTGTGTTTCTGTAAAACTGAGCCGGATCGGCACCGCTCATCTCCACACAGCAGCTGGAAATTTACTCAGCCTTGAGAGGAAGAATAGATGATGAGATGTAAATGCTACAGCAAATCTGTGGGTCTAAAGTGTGTCTGTGTGTGTGTGTGCCTCTGCCTGCCTGCATACAGGCATTGACAGCTTACAAACAGCAGTACAGGTTTAATTAGAGAAGGCCCTCCAGCTGTTTACTGCTCTGCTCCAGCGTGTGATTATGTGTGTGTGTGTGTGTGTGTGTGTGTGTGTGTATACTTGAGTGAACACATTTGTATGTGTGAGCATGTGTATGTTTGTTCATGTCTTTGCACACCAGGGGACAGTGTCAGTGGGCAGGTATCCAGCTGCAGTTCTACACCAGTACAATATTAATGTCCAGCGTGGTAGCAGTACATGGATTGGTTGCTGAGAGAAAAAGGTTGCTATGACGCATTATATCGTCTACATGTGTGTGAACACGCCAGTGTCTGTCTGCACATGTACTACATGCAAGGCTCTGGCTTTACAGACACGGGCGTATTAGTGTCTATTAAGTCTTATAAGTAGAGACCTCTCTGTGCTTGAACCTCAGAGTTATAAACTGCAGTGACCACTGATGCCTTCCCATTCTGTATTTACCCTTCATCTATATCCACTTACACACGCACACACACACACACACACACACACACACACACACACACACACACACACACACACACACCTGTCTCCTCCTCGTGCCAAATACTACGTTGAGGCGTTATGATGAGACGGTGTCCTCAAGTGTGAATGGACCTCCCTTTATGTGGTACTGACCAACCTTCCTTCCAGTCATACAACTCCACAACCCTTGAAATCTACCGCTGCCATCCACTGTCCCAGCCTTGTGCATGTGGCCTTGGCCACCAGCCAACCACAGTGTGGTGCCCATGTGCCTACATTTGTGTGAAAAGGTGAAAGCACAAAAAAAAAGTTGACACCATCTTGATGCTCACCACGTGTCAAGTGTAAACCTGCAGTGGCAGGTAGCGAGGAAGAGGAATCCCCAGCGTTGAGGAAGCCACATTACACTGCAAACTCACAATTCCTCTCATTTCCTCTCAACCCAAAGACTACATGCTGTGTCTGTGTACACACAACAAACAAAACAAATGAAAACTCCCAGCTTTCCCTCCCAGGCGCAAATCCCTGGGTGTCAGGGGCAACAGACGAATTTGGAGAGCGAGAGGGAGAGAGACGGAGAGAGAGAACCGAGAACAGGAGCAGAGGGGAGGAGAACTAAATTGCTCTCCAAGTAGTGTTCCTTTTTTTTTTTTAACAGTCACAAATTGCATGCATTAGCCGTTTCTCAAATTTAATTTAATTGCCATTCTTTGTTCTGTAGCAAAACGTGCCCCTCCCATGCCGAAAAATTAGAATTAAAGAAATTAATGAATACATTAATACAGTATATGGCATGACAACTGCAGATAATTCAGCACAATTATCTGCAGTTTTCTCAGTAGGCCCTAAGAGCCTGTTTGGTCGCCTTCTACATCCGCTGTCTGCAGATTCAAAAATCATTGTTGACGCGGATCAGCGGGCCCTATGAATAGCGGTTCACAGTCTGCTGGATGGCCTCTCGTGTGACATTTGGAAACTTGCAGAGGAGGAAAAAAATGGAAGTGTGTGTGCACATGCAGACAAGCACACACACATACACACACACACACACACACACACACACCGCAAAAACAGAGCAAGGCCTTGCCCTGTTATGTGAGGCGTATTGTGTTGCTAAAGCCTTGAACAAAACAGCCCATTCGTCAGGCTCCATGCAGAGCTCGCTGTCACTGAGGACTTGTTATGAAATCGCCGAGAGCTGCCAAGAAACTATTCATGCAACGAGACGTCATGTATTATCTGCAAAGGTAAACTGTCAATATGGGCTATATAGCTTTGTAGCTTCAAACTCGATTGCTTCTGTATCCTCTGCTGTAGTTGTAGGTGAGAAGTATTTCGATATGGATGCCTGGATTAGTGCACCTATGTTGAACTCATTACAAGGATAAATAACAATTCAACCTTGTACTGTTTTTTTTTTTTTTCTACACACAGTCCATCATGGCAAAGGTCATTTTTCCAGTTTCACAACGTCATCTGGGTGGAGGAGCAAGTCAAGTCAACTCAAAATGTATTACAGCCCATTATCACAATGCATGTCTCAAAGGGCTGCACATATATAGTAAAACAATAATGACCAACATTAGTAAACATGTATAAAAATGTATAAAAGTGAGATAAACTACATATAGAAAATTTTAAACAAAATATTAAGAGATATTTAAAAATATTTTAAAAAGGTGAAGTAGAGGAGTGCACTCAGTAGGCTGCAGATCTCCGCCAGGCCAACATATGTCCCTTCTCCCGTGTTTGGACTTGGCAACAAACCCTTTTTTCACCCACCGGAAGAAGGGAAAGACACACACACACACACACACACAGAAAAAAAAGCAAAATACGGGGGGGGGGTTAATATGCAGCACCCAACCTAAAAAATCTACCTAATAAAAAATGTTTTGCCTGTCAGTCTGTGGATGTGCAGCCTTCTTGGCAGACCCTCGCACAAATGTGACCAAGTCTACATGGCAAAAAAAAATCTACATACAAGTCTACATGACAGAGATCAGACTATCACTATTTCAAAGCCCTTATTAAAAGACTACAAATGTGTTCAACCATCACGGTTTTCATGATATGAAATGAACGAAGGCTAATTAGGCTCCGCTGACTGACTTTCATTCATAAAATAACGCTGAGAAAACATGGCTCAGCCATAAGTAATGTTTTACTGGAGCTAATGAGAGGATGTCCAGCTATGGCTGGGATTAATCCTACTCTTGAAATTGTATTTTTACAGCGGAGTTTAACATCAGCGAGTATGGCACTTCCGTGTAGCGGTGTGGTGAGTAAGGTGAATTGTTTTGGTTCCTCCAGTTCTCCAGCTGAGATCAGCAGTGAAATGATTCGCTGGCTTGCGAAATATGATCGACTTATCGTTGACTTCCAAGACTCATACCCAAATACCTGTTTTGGGTTCGACACTGTCGCTGACTGATCCGACTCTACCGCGGATGTGAGTTGCGCATGCGCACGGTTGATTCAGCTCGGGCAGCGACGAGAGCGGCCTCGGTCGAGCGAGCTAGAGAGTGAATGGAGAGAGGGAGCAGTAACAGCAAGAACAAAGATTTTTCGAAGATTTTTAATCAGCGCAATCACGAGAGGTGTTGTAGGGTAATGTTATGCAGCCAACAGCTCCCCCTGGGGGCACTGATTGATGTATACTTGCCCTGTGTAACATGCCTCAGTTGCGTTATGGGCACAGCCGGTGAATACATGTTACTAAGCGACACAGCCCGACTCTGTCTGTTATTTATATGCACCTACACCTGCAACAAGAGGCTCCTCATCATACGCCCCATAACTGTGTGCAAAAAAAAAATCACACACACGGTTGCATTGCTGCATCGCATTGCCTCTCGTACAATGAGGTATTTATTTTACTCGTTTTAAAACAGATTGTTGTGGTGGACACGTATTGGGGACAGAATTCAACCCAGGAACTAAGGGTTAAGTCATGGTTGCCCTGGCAGGTTAACGCAGGGTTAAGTTATGGTTGTCCAGCCAGTTTTCTGGTTATTCTTGCCACCTCCGCTCAGTCGAGCTGTGGGCTTTGTTTGTCTCGCTGATTTACCGTGGATTAAAGAAAGTTGCCTACACGGCTAAAGTGTGAACCTACGGTCTTCTCCGTTACTTCGGCTCTACATTGTACTCGTTTTTTTACACAGTTCTAGGTCCTATAACAAATAGACCAGCCGTGTGAAAATAGAGATCTGCGGCACGATGCCCGTGCCGATGCCCGTGCCGACGCACGCACGGTCAGTGCAGCAGCTTCAGTTGATTATAATGCACGCGGTCTGCTACGGCAGACGTGTCGCGCCGCGTCCGTGCCTGGTGTATTTAGGCCACAATTACAAAGTCATTTGGCTTCAGCCGGGTTTCACATAAGCCCGTAAAATCAAGACCGTGGTCATTTATCATAAGCCGTGATTTAGTAGAAAGTGAACTAATGCTAATAAAGTCAACATTTAAAGCAACATGTTGCAAAGTGCACTAACTTAAAGATAACATATGCATGAAACATAACTGCCGCCGCTCGATGCCAAATATATCAATATGGTCCAAAGAGACCTTAGCCAGTGTCTCGCTTTCTTGCTTTCAGAGCAGCAGCCGCGGGGCCAAATGAGCCTCCCTCCCACCTCCGGAGTGGGTTAATTGCAGAGTCTGGAGAGGGACTGCAGCCTCAGTGCTTTAAGTGTGGACACAGACAGATGGCTTCGCTCACCCTTTCTTTCTCACCCCCCTCTATTTCTCTCTCTCTGTGTGTCTCTCTCATCCTTGGGGATGGAAGATGAGCACCATTATCTCTCTGAGAGTCTTCAGGTGGACCTGCTGAGTAAGCACACATTCTGCCATGTTCATCCATTTTCCCACTGTACCTTTCCTTTGTTCTAGATATGTTGTGTGAATTGTACGCCTCGTATATGTCCTAATAAATGGATATTACTGCAGCTGCTGCATTATTTAGTCACTGGCACTACAGTGTTGCATGCGCAATCAATAAAAGTAATTTATAATGCAAAAAAGAAGGTACCAGAACACCTCTGATGGTTTTCCTTGATAGCATGACAAAGTACTATGGCGTAATACAGGGAACAATTATTGTCACTGTATTGCTAACCTGCAAAGCTTTAGTCTGTGGGGAAATTAACAGTGTTGTTGCTTGCTCCCCCCGTGCTCCGCCAGCCATTTTCCGGACTGATTGACTGACCGGCTGACTGTCACAGTGTGCACTCGGCTGCCGTTGGAGCACTGATTGACTTTGTGTGTGTGTGTGTGTGTGTGTGTGTGTGTGTGTGTGTGTGTGTGTGTGTGTGTGTTTATATACACACACACATATATATATATATATATATATATATATATATATATATAATCCAAAGTCTAAATTAGTCTATTAAAAAAAATCTGAAGGGTTGGACCCTTTAGTCGACTGGTTATCGTAGTCGCCTGTGGTGCGGGAGACCGGGGTTCACGTCCCGGCTGCAGCAGTTCCCGGCTGCCCTCCGAATTCACTACACTGGTGTCTGAAATGGGAATGTGAGACTGTGAGGACATCGGAAGCGCATCCAGAGGCGTGAGGGAGCTGATATGCTGAAGCGCGGGGACGCGCTTCCCGAAGGAGGGGGGTAGTGTAACGACCACGGATGAATAGATTTGCTAGCCCTTGGGTAACGGGTCAGAACCTTTAGTCGACTGGTTAACGTAGTTGCCCGTGGTGCGGGAGACCCGGGTTCGTGTCCCGGGTACAGCGGTTCCTGGCTGCCCCCCGAATTCGCTACATTGGAAGTCTAAATTAGTCTGGTTTATTTTGCTCCTTGTTTGTTGATCACTTTCCCTACCGTTGAGTGTTTCATTTAACCAGTTACCACACACACATTTTTTTTCTTTACAAATCAATTTATAATTTATGAAAGGCAGATGATAAATGAGTGGATAAGTAGCCAACCCCTGTTATGGCACTCAAATTGAAAGTGGTTGTATTCCCTTTTGGAGTGTCCTTGAGATGTCTCAACAACTCGACTGGAGTTCATCTGTTGGCTAATTCCGGTGAGTGGACATGATTTTGGAATGGAAAACAACCGTCCATACATCCAACAGTCAATGGGGCTGTACAAGGAACTTTATGTTTAAGTCAGAAACTTAATTGTAAAAATGGGGAAAAAGACCTCAGGCTGGTAAAAAGATTGTCCCAACATGACAATGACCATAAGCAGAAAAATGAATAAATATTGGAACAGCATTAGAAAAATAAGCTCAAAGTCATGATGGGTGGCCCAGCCAAAGCCCAGACTTGAATCCCATTGAGAATCTCTGAAGAGACTTGAAGATCGTGATTCAGACACTCCCCATCCAGCCTGACAGAGCTTGAGCAAAGCTGCTGTTAAGAACAGCTACAAATCCCCAAAGCCAGATGTGGAAACCTAATACAAACATGCCCAACAATACCGGAAACTGTAACTGGTGCCAAAGGCGAAACCACAAAACACTGACCGATGAAACTGACCGATAGACTGCCACGTCCGGCTGACGTGGCAGTCTATTTCTATTACCTACCAACAAGGGGATGCCGGTTCGAATCCCCCTGTTGCCTTCGGCTTGGTTGGGCGTCCCTACAGACACAATTGTCTGTGTCTGCATGTGGGAAGCCAGATGTGGGTATGTGTCCTGGTTGCTGCACTAGCGCCTCCTCTGGTCAGTCGGGGTGCCTATTCGGGGGGAGGGGGAACCGGAGAGAATAGTGTGATCCTCCCACATGCTACATCCCCTTGTCAGGTGATAAGTAGTGGCTGGTGACTCCACATGTATCGAAGGAGGCATGTGGTAGTCTGCAGCCCTCCACGGATTGGCAGAGCGGGTGGAGCAGTGACTGGGCCGGCTCGTAATTAGTTGGATACAATTGGGGAGAAAAGGGGGGGGGATTCCAAAAAAAAAATTCTAATAATGTTTTCTCTTTTTCATAAGAGTATTTCGTATAGATTGGCATGGACACATTTAGTTAATTAACTTTGAATTCAAGCTTTAGCATGTAGAAGATGTCAGAGGGTTGAATACGTTTAGGCTCCCCTAAAGAAGGGTACCAGCAAGAGTTAGGGGGAAGGTTTACCAGATGGTTGTGCAATCAGCTATGTTATATGGTTTGGAGACAGTGACACTGAAGAAAAGACAGGAGGCGGGGCTGGAGGTGGCAGAGTTCAAGATGCTAAGATTTTCACTGGGAGTGACGAAGAAGGACAGGATTAGGAACGAGTATATTAGAGGGACAACTCAGGTTGGGCGGATTGGAGACAAAGCAAGAGAGGCAAGATTGAGACAGTTCGGACATGTGTGGAGGAGAGATGCTGGGTATATTGGGAGAAGGATGCTGAATATGGAGCTGCCAGGGAAGAAGAAAAGAGGAAGGCCGAAGAGGAGGTTTATGGATGTGGTGAGGGAGGACATGCAGGTGGCAGATGTGACAGAGGAAGATGCAGAGGACAGGAAGAGATGGAGAAGGATGATCCACTGTTGCGCCCCCCAACGGGAGCAGCCAAAAGTAGTAGTAGTAGTACATTTGGAATCTCTTGGTCATACAGTCATAACTGTGCACCAATATCATTGGGCTGACAGGCCCAGAAAAGGTTCGCTATGCGACCATTTTGGTCCAACCTTCTTTATTTTCATGATACAATAAAGCTGGGTAAAACATTTACGGTTGACTCAGATCAGGCAGCAACAAGAATATGCAATACTTCCTGTTTTGACCTAGAGAAAGTTGTTCCTTTATAACTTCTGCATTCTTTGGATTACCAAATTCTTTCAGTAACGTTTGGTCATGTCGCTGCTCGGCCAAAATCGACCGTAGATGTGAGTTGTGCAGGTGTGACTTAGATCGGGCAGTGACCGAGAGCAGCAATGGTCAAGCGAGCTAGAGAGTGAATGAAGAGAGGGAGCGACGATAGCGAGAACAAACGTTTTTCAAAGGTTTTTTAATCACCGCAACCACGAGAGGTTCTTCATCATACAGCCATAATTGTGCACAAAAGATTTTAGGCTGACAGGGCCAGTAGTTTGCGAGATTACACACACACACACACACACACACACACACACACACACACACACACACACACACACACACACACACACACACACTCTCTCTCTCTCTCTCTCTTGCGGGCGCAACCACACGCATAACAGGCTATCCACCTGGTGGGGATAATTAAAAATACAGTTTGATGTGTATAGAAGCAGAGGTAAAATGGGTGCACTCCATTTGGTCTTGCCGGTGTGCTGCACATTACATAGCACCAAGGGAGGGGAACACTGCTTAAACGGAGTACAGGCCGCAAGTACTACACCGAATCCCTATCAGCTGAGGATCAAACAACGAGAGTGGCAGAAGTTGTTTGTACAACCATTTCATTTGGACTGTTTTGTTTGGATTCAGTTGTCCCATGCCGTGTAAAAGGTATTTTTTACCAGCCTCCACTGATTGCCATGCTTTTGGTGCACACGGTACTTTACTTTGATGCAGGCATTTTGTGTGCTGAAGTTAAGTGCCGCTGGAGAACACACCCATCCGGCACAAACCGGTACTGTGCCAGTCAGACTTCGGCAACGGATGAAATGAGGTTGATAAGCTCCTGGTTTTAAAAAAAAAAGTAGTAACGTAAAAGAGTGTGATAGATGCCCTTAACTATCCCGTATTAAGCTGTCTAGTCAGCTTTGCTGCTCTCTATCACACTCTCCTTCAATCCAAGTCCCAAGACTGTCCCATTTGAGCCCCATCATTCCCACCACCTAGGGGCTATGTATTTCAGCAGGACCAGTCACAGCTCCTCGGCTCTTCATGATTTGCGTGTGTGTGTGTGTGTGTGTGTGTGTGTGTGTGTGTGTGTGTGTGTGTGTGTGTGTGTGTGTGAAGGGTCGCAGGCCAAGAGATGAGGGCTTTAGAAGGGGACTGGTGGAGGGATTAGCGGCCTTCTCCTCCTCCAGCTCTTTACCATTTTAATGAGGCAGTGCCCGCAGGTCTTTCTTCTGCCCCAGCCAACTGTGTCATAGTCTGGGTCTGGGGAGAAAGTAGGGCTGGAGGGGTTGGGGGCTGGTTATAGTAGGGCAAAATGGGGAAAGATATGGTGTTGACGAGAGGGGCGCGATGACGAGGACTGAGTGAGTGTGCGTCGTGCATGTGTGCGTTTGAGAGCGAGCAAGACGGAGAGAGAAAGACAGAGACAGAGTTTATGTGTGCATATGAGACTGTATGTGTGTGTGTGTGTGTGTGTGTGTGTGTGTGTGTGTGTGTGTGCGCACACACGTGTGTGTGTGTACCCTCACCCGTGAGAGCTTGTACGCGTGTATGCACGTCCATTAATTTGCAGCGGGTACGAACAGCGAAGGGGAAGTGCGCTTTTGAAATGTGTGTATGAGCGTGCACGTATGTGTGCACGTGCATGTGTGTAAAGACTTGTATAAAAGAGCAATTTAGGCCTTTGTATGGACCCACCTCCAGAACCCGACCAGTACTATTCCTGATAACAGAGTGAGGGCACATGTGGATTAATTCTCCATTGAGGGAATTGTAATTACCTGCTGATATGAATATTATTATTATTATTATTAAAGGGTTAAAAACCTCACACTTCCAGCACCTCCACATCAGACAGGTGAAAGGAAGGGGTTAACCAGGCAGGGACAAAGGACACTGGAGGTAATTTCACATTGTGGGGTTTGAGCTGTTTTTTCTTTCTTAAAGGTGAGAAGAGGTTAAGTCGGCAAAGGGCAGACAGCTTCATCCTGGACTTTCTGGCTCTCTCTACTTTATGATCCACAGCAATACAGGGACGGGCCAACCCGTCCGGTCCAGCTCTAAGTTCTGTCTCTCTCTCCCTACTTTATGATCCACAGCAATAGTGACGGGCCAACCCGTCCGGTCCAGCTCTACGTTCTGTCTTTCTCTACATTATGATCCACAGCAATACAGTGACGGGCCAACCCGTCCGGTCCAGCTCTACGTTCTGTCTCTCTCTCTCTACATTATGATCCACAGGGATACAGTGACGGGCCAGCCCGTCCGGTCCAGCCTCTCTCCCTACATTATGATCCACAGGGATACAGTGATGGGCCAACCCGTCCGGTCCAACTCTACGTTCTGCCTCTCTCGCTCTACATTATGATCCACAGGGATACAGTGAAGGGCCAACCCGTCTGGTCCAGCTCTACATTCTGTCTCTCTCTCTACATTATGATCCACAGCAATACAGTGACGAGCCAACCCGTCCGGTCCAGCTCTACGTTCTGTCTCTCTCTCTCTCTACATTATGATCCACAGAAATACAGTGACCAGCCAACCCGTCCGGTCCAGCTCTACGTTCTGTCTTTCTCTCTCTATGTTATGATCCACAGGGATACAGTGACGGGCCAACCCGTCCGGTCCAGCGCTACGTTCTGTCTTTCTCTCTCTATGTTATGATCCACAGGGATACAGTGACGGGCCAACCCGTCCGGTCCAGCGCTACGTTCTGTCTCTCTCTCTACATTATGATCCACAGGGATACAGTGACGGGCCAACCCGTCCGGTCCAGCGCTACGTTCTGTCTCTCTCTCTACATTATGATCCAACGGGATACAGTGACGGGCCAACCCGTCCAGCCCAGCTGCACAGTAACAGCTCTAGTGGAGAATGAACTCGGCACCAGTTGATTCCCAGCACTGTAATCAAGTGGACTTGTGTGCGCTCCTGTATTCAATATTAGTAAAGTGGCTCTGACGCACACGTCTCGGGCCACCTGGGGCAGAGCCCGGCGGAGTCTGCTGTGTGTTTAAAGGGAACAAAGCCACAAAACGCCATAGGGCTTGACAGCAATGGACCCTGGGAAAGCCAAAGGAGCAGACAGTGACATCGGTGTGTGCAAGGATCAAAGAGGCGTGTGTGTTGTGTGTTGTGTGTGTGTGTGTGTGTCTGTGTGTGTGTGTGTGTCTGTGTCTGTGTAAGTGAGCACAAGCGATGTACATCTGTGAGCAAAAAAAAAAAAGACAACCAAATTCTGTGTTTGTGTGTGTACATGCAGACGTTCGGGGGGGGGAATAACACACACTGACACCTCAAAGGAGGGCAGACGCACACAAAGGTTTCGGAGTTCATGAAACCCGATGTTCCAACTAAACGGGGCCGCAGCATGGGGTACCGAGTGTGGCCTCCCTATTGGACAAAAGGCCCGTCAGTCATCACAGTGGGTCAGCGGGTTGGTCAAAACTTATCCAAGGGAACAATGG
>NW_026611070.1:138370-143370 GCF_029633865.1 Lampris incognitus | reverse complement strand
GCACACACTTGAACACACACACACGCACGTACAAAATTAATCACAGGGACACATTTTCACATAGACCCCCCACTCACCCCCCCCACCCCCCCCCAAACTAAATGTACTATGCTACTGGGCCAGTTGTGATGCGAGTGATTCCCCTTGCTGATCCTAGTTTCAGATGTGAGGTATGGGGTGGCAGGAGGAAATCACATAGAGGCCAGATATGATCAGATTTAGCGATGTCCTATAATGCCCTCAGCCAAAACAGAACTGGATCAGTCCGACACTCAACACCGTCAGCCCGCTGATGCCATCATTACAGCAGCTCACGTTACCCCTGAATGACAGACAAACCCAATTAACAGCATCCTGTCCTTGGCAGAGAGAATGAATGTGTTGCACAGACATCTCTCACATTGTGTGTGTGTGTGTGTGGTGTCTTGAGGGAGCCTGGCCATCTACACGGCGAGTTACACACTTGTGTTTGTGCATATATGCATATATGGTGTGTGCATTTTCTCTGAGCAGAATCTGATGATGCACCGTGTTCAGATTTTATTGAGTCGGCTCCTATTGGAGGATATACAGCTGTATCCTGTCTTACCATGACATGAGAAGAACTCCACTGTAATATACTCTAGTCCAGTGCTGCCATGGGGTTATCAGGACTCCTGCAATATAGTACATCTGTTTTTTCTGTGTCCGCCTGTAGCCCCTTTCATTTTGTCTTTGCTAACCAAAAGGAGTAAAAATAAACTGAACGAGACAAGATCTCACCAGACGACCACAGCACGAACACATCCAGCCAATTTGTCTGGTATGAGATGACCAATAACACAGAGACTGACCATAGTGACATGCGACCAAATCTAGCAGTTAAAATGTTAAATCAGTTGCGGCTATCAAGCAACACCAAGTACGCTGAGCCATAGCAGGTTTAGTATAAATGTGAGGTCAAAGTGAACAAAATAAATACAAAACAACTGACTGCTGAGCTGATGATTTAGCATGTGATCAATTCATCTGTATATTCATTTGATTAAATTCAGCACTGGGTAATTTTCCATTACATGTGTTTGCAGAGGCATACACTGCACCGATTAAATTAATCTGCATAATGCAAGACAACATAATCATCAAGCGAGACTGTGGTCACAGAGAAGGTGAATAGACTTGTCTCACACTCATAAACTCACAGTGTCCTCTCTGGCTTACTAGGCCACAGTACTTCAACCAGTGCAGGAAAAACAGTAAGAAGAATGCTGTTCATGCTGCTCTGGAGACAAATATGGTTGCAAATAAATCATAGTGGGACAGAGAGAAAGGTAGGGAAGGTAAGCAGGAGAGAAAAAGATGGATATATATGTATTTATCTATCTATCTATCTATCTATCTATCTATCTATATCTATCTATATAGCAGCACGGTGGCGCAGTGGTTAGCGTGGTCGCCTCACAGCAAGAAGGTCCTGGGTTCGAGCCCCAGGGTTGTCCAACCTTGGGAATCGTCCCAGGTCGTCCTCTGTGTGGAGTTTGCATGTTCTCCCTATGTCTGCGTGGGTTTCCTCCAGGTGCCCCGGTTTCCTCCCACAGACCAAACACATGTAGGTCAGGTGAATCGGCCATACTAAAATTGTCCCTAGGTGTGAATGTAATGGCCTGGTAGCCTGTCCAGGGTGTCCCCCTGCCTGCCGCCCAATGACTGCTGGGATAGGCTCCAGCATCCTGAGAGCAGGATAAGTGGTTTGGATAATGGATGGAATGGATATATACTGCTCAAAAAAATAAAGGGAACACCTAAAAACACAATATAGACCTCGATGAATGAAATATTTCAGCTGAAAATCTTTATTTATTAGACAGAGGAATGTGTTTAGAGCAAAATAACCTAAGAATGATCAATGGAAATCAAAATCATTAGCCCATTAAGGTCTGGATTCAGAATCATACTCAAAATCAAAGTGGAAAATGAGAACATAGGCTGATCCAACTTCTGTGGAAATTCTTCAAGACGATTCAAAATGAGGCTCAGTAGTGTGCGTGGCCTCCACGTGCCTGTATGCACTCCCTACAACGTCTGGGCATGCTCCTGATGAGACGACGGATGGTCTCCTGAGGGATCTCCTCCCAGACCTGGATCAGGGCATCAGTCAACTCCTGGACAGTCTGTGGTGCGACATCGCGTTGGCGGATGGTACGAGACATGACGTCCCAGAGGTGCTCGATTGGATTCAGGTCTGGGGAACGTGCAGGCCAGTCCATAGCATCAATGCCCTCGACATACAGGAACTGCTGACACACTCTGGCCACATGAGGACGAGCATTGTCATGCATGAGCAGGAACCCAGGGCCCACTGCACCAGCATATGGTCTGACAATGGGTCTGAGGATCTCATCCCGGTACCTAATGGCAGTCATGGTACCTCTGGCTAGCACGTAGAGGTCTGTGCGGCCCTCCAAGGATATGCCTCCCCAGACCATCACTGACCCACCGCCAAACCGGTCATGCTGGAGGATGTTGCAGGCAGCAGAACGTTCTCCACAGCGTCTCCAGACTCTCTCACGTCTGTCACATGTGTTCAGTGTGAACCTGCTCTCATCTGTGAAGAGCACAGGGCGCCAATGGCGAATCTGCCAACCAGGATGTTCTCTGGCGAAGGTCAATCGGGCTGCACGGTGTTGGGTTGTGAGCACAGGCCCCAATTGTGGACGTCGGGCCCTCATACCATCCTCATGCATTCTGTTTCTCACTGTTTGAGCAGAAACCTGCACATTAGTGGCCTGTTGAAGGTCGTTTTGTAGGGCTCCGGCAGTGCTCCTCCTGTTCCTCCTTGCACAAAGGACCAGATAGCGGTCCTGCTGTGGGGTTGTTGTCCTCCTGCGGCCCCCTCCACGTCTCCTGGTGTACTGGCCTGTCTCCTGGTACCTCCTCCATGCTCTGGACACTGTGCTGGGAGACACATCAAATCTTCTTGCCACAGCACGCATTGATGTTCCATCCTGGATGAGCTGCACTACCTGAGCAACTTCTGTAGGTTGCAGATACCGCCTCATGCCACCTCTGGTGGTGAGGGCACTAGCAAAATGAAAAACTAACCAAAGATCGGCCAGAAAAGATGAGGACAGGCAAATGGTCTGTGGCCACCACCTGCAAATCCATTCCTTTTATAGGGGTTGTCTTGCAAATTGTCTAATTTCCACCTGGTGGAAATTAGACAATTTACCAACAGGTGAAATTGATTCACAAATCAGTGTTGCTTCCTAACTGGACAGGTTGATATCTCAAAAGTGTGATTGACTTGGAGCTACATTGCATTGCTTATGTGTTCCCTTTATTTTTTGAGAAGTGTATATATATATATATATATATATATATATATATATATACACACACTACCGTTCAAAAGTTTGGGATCACCCAAACAATTTTGTGTTTTCCATGAAAAGTCACACTTATTCACCACCATATGTTGTGAAATGAATAGAAAATAGAGTCAAGACATTGACAAGGTTAGAAATAATGATTTGTATTTGAAATAAGATTTTTTTTACATCAAACTTTGCTTTCGTCAAAGAATCCTCCATTTGCAGCAATTACAGCATTGCAGACCTTTGGCATTCTAGCTGTTAATTTGTTGAGGTAATCTGGAGAAATTGCACCCCACGCTTCCAGAAGCAGCTCCCACAAGTTGGATTGGTTGGATGGGCACTTCTTGCGTACCATACGGTCAAGCTGCTCCCACAACAGCTCAATGGGGTTCAGATCTGGTGACTGCGCTGGCCACTCCATTACCGATAGAATACCAGCTGCCTGCTTCTGCTCTAAATAGTTCTTGCACAATTTGGAGGTGTGTTTAGGGTCATTGTCCTGTTGTAGGATGAAATTGGCTCCAATCAAGCGCTGTCCACTGGGTATGGCGTGGCGTTGCAAAATGGAGTGATAGCCTTCCTTATTCAGAATCCCTTTTACCCTGTACAAATCTCCCACCTTACCAGCACCAAAGCAACCCCAGACCATCACATTACCTCCACCATGCTTAACAGATGGCGTCAGGCATTCTTCCAGCATCTTTTCATTTGTTCTGCGTCTCACAAACGTTCTTCTTTGTGATCCAAACACCTCAAACTTGGATTCATCCGTCCACAACACTTTTTTCCAGTCTTCCTCTGTCCAATGTCTGTGTTCTTTTGCCCATCTTAATCTTTTTCTTTTATTGGTCAGTCTCAGATATGGCTTTTTCTTTGCCACTCTGCCCTGAAGCCCAGAATCCCGCAGCCGCCTCTTCACTGTAGATGTTGACACTGGTGTTTTGCGGGTACTATTTAGTGAAGATGCCAGTTGGGGACCTGTGAGGCGTCTGTTTCTCAAACTAGAGACTCTAATGTACTTATCTTCTTGCTCAGTTGTGCAACGCGGCCTCCCACTTCTTTTTCTACTCTGGTTAGAGCCTGTTTGTGCTGTCCTCTGAAGGGAGTAGTACACACCGGTGTAGGAAATCTTCAATTTCTTAGCAATTTCTCGCATGGAATAGCCTTCATTTCTAAGAACAAGAATAGACTGTCGAGTTTCAGATGAAAGTTCTCTTTTTCTGGCCATTTTGAGCGTTTAATTGACCCCACAAATGTGATGCTCCAGAAACTCAATCTGCTCAAGGAAGGTCAGTTTTGTAGCTTCTGTAACGAGCTAAACTGTTTTCAGATGTGTGAACATGATTGCACAAGGGTTTTCTAATCATCAATTAGCCTTCTGAGCCAATGAGCAAACACATTGTACCATTAGAACACCGGAGTGATAGTTGCTTGAAATGGGCCTCTATACACCTATGTAGATATTGCACCAAAAACCAGACATTTGTAGTTAGAATAGTCATTTACCATATTAGCAATGTATAGAGTGTATTTCTTTAAAGTAAGACTAGTGTTAAAGTTATCTTCATTGAACAGTACAGTGCTTTTCCTTCAAAATATGGACATTTCAATGTGATCCCAAACTTTTGAACGGTAGTGTATATATAT
>NW_026611070.1:130652-135670 GCF_029633865.1 Lampris incognitus | reverse complement strand
CACACACACAAATCTTAAATTCCCTTGAGAGGTTAGTCCCAACAAATGGTAGAACTGTGTGTGTGTGTGTCTGTGTGTGTGTGTGTCTGTGTGTGTGCGTGTGTGTTGTGTAATTTTTCAAAAGTTTCGCCTCACAATGTCTAGGTAACAAACAGTAACAGCTGCGGTCAGTCCTAATTAAATACCTGTACATCTGCCCCCGCGTCTGTCTGTCTCGCTTCATGTGTTTCAAGTGTGTGTGTGTGTGTGTGTGTGTGTGTGTGTGTGTGTGTGTGTGTGTGTCTGTACTCGTTTATTCCTACCATCCTATCCCTCATGAAAAGTCTAAACAAATCTACTCAAACAGCAAATGGTTATTCGTTTCTTAAGACTGCATGTCCATTTTGGAGTGGGTGATGAACACGAAACAACAGAAGGTGTAAAAGTACAAGTACTACGTACGTATGCCACCGTCATATCATTTAACTTTCATCCAGTAATCACACACAATATGCTGCCCGCTATGGCCTTGGCCGCAGCTTTCAACCATAGAGGTTTTGGTGTCTAGAAAGAGGACTAACGGGGGGGGGGGGGTGTGCTTGAATAAAAAGGCAGGGATCCAGAGGGAAGTATGGAGGGAAGCAGTGAGACAAGGAAAAACAAGAAGTCGCTCAGAGGTTTTGAAATGCAAGGGGGGGGGAAAGAGTGAAAGGGGGATGATGTGCCAACGATGACAGACCGGACAGAGAGATAGAAGTCTGTGTGTGTCATCAATAGAGGGCCGATGTCCACTGTCTGAGCAGATAGTCCCGTCTGTCCCCATTCAGCTCACCACTACCCTCAGGCAACCACCACCATCAAACACAGGTCAGATGTCACCAGCGCACGGATGTGTGTGTCTGTGTGCGCCTGTGTGTGCGTCTGTGTGAGTGTGCCTACAAAGGGACTTCAATCTATGGCAAAAGTGTCATCAAAAGTGATCATTTGGACTTACACGAATGTGCACAAAGCCGCACACAAACACCCTCGGCTCTGGCTCGCCATGCCCTGGAGGGGCAGCAGCACTTAACCCTGTTAAATATTAACTGGCACAGCTAGCACCGTCGCTCTCCCAGTAATTATGGACCGCTATTCATGACACACTCAACACACGCACACGCACACGCACACACACACTCACACAGTGCTTGCATTAGCCTGCCATCCCACAAACACACGCACAAAATGGCATCACTAGTCGTCGCTCCTCCCCCGCCAGCCCGTTTGTGTTTCTCTACATCCTGCCTCTCAATTCTACGTCTTATTCGCCAACTCCCTCCGGCCTCTCTCTCTCCCCCTCTCTCTCTCCGTAGGTCAGCAGCATTGTTTAAACATTTAGACACTAAGTGGCTGAGGATGACTTAAAACAACACGAGGGGGGCTGCAGTCTGACTCACCCAGCGACATGCCCTCTGTCAGCTGCCCTCGCCACCCCTTCCGTTTGAGTCCGAGAACATTTGTCCACGTAATAATCCACACATCTGCAGACACACATGTTCACACATGGCCGCTGCCCCGGGCCCTCGGTCCACTGAGTCCAAGAGGTCTGGAGGTATACCCACTTTTTACATGAGGGCTGATGCAGTTAGGAGTACCACTGGAGGCTGAGGGGAAGTAATAGCACTAGTATCTATACAGTCATATATACATACTATAAGTAGGACCAGTACACGCACTCGGGTACTAAGACTACACATGCCATTGTTTGGCTAATAGCAGGGCAAGCTCATACATACATACATCAATGCATCAAGGCAAATCAGTCCCATATGTGCACGTGTGTGTGTGTGTGTGTGTGTGCGTGTGTGTGTGTGTGTGGATGGGTCAAAGTTAGCCCTTGCCTCAGGGGGGACACACAAGGCAATCACTCTCCACTCTCCATTGTGTTTAACCCCTGACCTTTGGGAGCGATACAGTGGCAAGGGGCTGAATGTGTCTAGACCACTTACTGATCGCTGGGCCAACAGAACAGGAGGCGAGAACTGGCCTGGGGACAGAACTGGCCTGGGGACATTATCGACTGAGATTTGTAGATGGAAAAAGAGATAGTGGAGGGATATCTGGTTATTGAGGACAGAACAGTATAAGGCTTATTGGAAATAACGCCATCTCAAATCTAATAAAACACAGTCTGAGAGGTAAGTGTGTGTGTGCGCGTGCGTGTGTGTGTGTGTGTGTGTGTGTGTGTGTGTGTGTGCATGAGAGTAGATGACATGGATGCTCATATGTATTTTTTGACCCATATTTTTTCCTGACATTTTCTATGGCAGTATTTTCCACTGGCACCAACTAATAACATCAACGTAGGAAATGATTAAACGAGGAAAGTCAAGTATCAAATTACTGCTAAGTCAATTTAAATATGTTTGAAACAGTCTCTTATCTTCCTCACGTGGGAAAAAAAATAAATCTATTTGGTAAATGATATGCATTTGATCAAATATCAAGTTGGGCTCTATGAGTGAATTTGTTACAGAATCAAATGTTGGTTTCTTGTGAGCTCGATCAAGTCCAACACAACTGTATAATTAACATCAATTCACTTCTTATAGAGGACATGCTACGGGTTCTATCATACGGGTTGTGTACTTGGACACTGATATGATGGATTCTGTGCTGTAATGTCTAGTGAGCTACATAATGTCAGGAAAACTGACAAAAAGGTTCCTGACGTGTGCGGCAGTACCTCTGTTAACCTCCCTCCTGTGGTTAGGTCCTCTCTATTGTGTCAACACAAGCTCTGAATGTGTGCTCGTGTTGGGGTGTTTGGGGAATCAATAGCGCCGTTTACCAGACGTACATGAGAGTAGCTATTAGCTGAGCTCATCAATCAAAACATATGTGTCTCCATGAGTCTCTTCAAACCGCTACCTTCGTGAGCGATCCCCAGATCTCATAGCGCTAGCTCCTTGTACATGTGTGTGTTGGGTGGGGGGTCTTCTATGGTATTTCACGTAATTCCTCCCAGTGGAAAATACCGGGCACTTATAGATGAAGGCAAGGACAACAAGGAGCCACTTCACCCTAAGCACACACAAACATACACACATACACACATACACAAACAGCCTATCAAGGGAGGCGCACTTTGCTTTTGAAGCCTCTCTCCCTGCAAATGGGGGGGGGGGGGCTGAGAGCTGGCTTTGGTTTTTGAAGGAAGGAGGAGGGGAGAAGAGAGGGGGTTGAGGGATGTGGAGGGTGCCAGTTAGCCAGTTTGCCTTAGGGAGGCTCTCTTCGTTTCTTATTCAACCCCTCTTCTCCCTTGTGGACATTGTGTATCCTAGACCGGTCAATACCCCTCTCCCCTGCCCCAGCGGTGAGCCCTCCTAAAACATGCATGAGTTTATGAGCTGGGGATGCACTAGTCGAGGTCTTAAGGGCTTCGGGGTGGGAGGGGGGCTGGGGGGGATCTGCTAGGGCTAAGTGAGACCCTGTCCTCAGGATTAGGTCTAACAGCTTTCTACCGCTCTACTAATACTCCTTTTACTGTTCTTCCTCTCATCTCCTGCTTCCTTTTGCCGCTCTCCCTCCCTGCCTTATTCCCTGAAAGACATATACCTCTATACATATAAATCAACCCTAAACCCCCAACCCTTGGGGCAAGTATAACCACAGATCTTCCTTTCTACTGCAATGAGTGAAGTCCCCCCCCCCCCACCACCACCACCACCCCGAGTCTGCAGAGCTTAGATTTTAGTCGCTCCACAGGGCACTCTATGACCCTACCATGCACTGGAAAATGAAAACCGCTTCAAAGCAGGTGTCCTCAAGCAAGACGCACCAGTCTCATCTCTCAGGATCTTTTTTTTTTTTTTGGTTTATCTTACAATTCTCAGCTGAGAGGGTTTCTTAATATGAAAACCTCAAGCAGTTATTTAGAAGAGAGAAGAGGGAGGATGGAGGGAGATTTGGGTCAATAAATGTTTGATGAGCCCAAATGGCATGTTGTGTGGCCCAGCTGCCGAGGGCCAGGTAGGCTTTTAATGGAGGGGAAGTGGAGCTGGCTGCAGTGTTGGAGCCATGAGGATCTACAGGGCATATGTAGAAAGGTCTGGGCAGGCCAAATATTTGGGGACGGTTTGCAATGTCCCCGACCCCCCCCCCCCGAATCCCTTTAATGAGTTAATTTCCCTTCAATCAAGCATGAGGTTCTTTCTTAATGTTTGCTATCTGCAGTCCTTCAACATTCAGATCTGGCTCTCAGGTATCGGAGCGTGGCAGTCACCAGACAACGCTCAGCAACGCATCCCGAACAAAGGATGATTGAAGGAGCGAGGGACGGATGGATGGATGAAGAGAGGGACGGCTGGCCACGGCTGACGAAGGAGAGCGCCCCCGTGCTCACCGCCACATTAATCATTCACACACAAAGAAGCGGGGGGGAGGGGGGGGGCAGGCAGCGTGTCGCTGACGTCCTGACAACACTACATGCAGTTAGCATCTCCCTCCCTCCATCAGCAATATGATGGGAGCCATAAAGACGCAGCAGAACCATTTTCATCTGGCAGGCATGAATAGGTGGTGTACTTTTTGTATGCCAAATTGGAAGAAAAAAAAATGTCCTGCCCAACAACCTATGTCCTCAATGAGACATAACCATTTTTAGCCACGTCTTTCACTTATCTTGTCATTCCTCTCAGGCGCTAAAAGCATCTTTCTCTTACTTTTATCCTCTCACCTCAACTTATCTTTTTATTTAAACAATATGCGGCTGCCACCACCTCTTCTGCAGATGATCCAGATTCCTCTACCCCCCCCCCCCAACTTCCTCCATCTCAGACCAGGATACTTAGTGCATCTTGCACACATCCATCCCCCCTTTAAACGTGCCCATTAGCGCGACCAGACGCACTTACGGCTTCCTTGGCTCATTGATCGGTGCAATCAATACGTCATCTCAGGAAAGTTTGCAAACACTACATTAGACACCACATCACAAACACCCTTAAAGCTTTACGCAGTCGTTTGTGTGGAGACGGGCGCTAGTTCATTATGTCAAA
>NW_026611070.1:103152-125652 GCF_029633865.1 Lampris incognitus | reverse complement strand
AGTGGGTGGGTGAGTGAGTGACTGACTGAGTGGGTGGGTGGGTGAGTGGGTGGGTGGGTGGGTGGGTGAGTGAGTGACTGAGTGACTGAGTGGGTGGGTGAGTGAGTGACTGACTGACTGAGTGGGTGAGTGAGTGAGTGGGTGGGTGGGTGAGTGAGTGAACTAGAAATTAATGGCAGAGAGACAGGAGAAGAGTTCACCTGTGGAGGGAAGCGGTAAGCTGTTACGTCCAAATGACGCCGCGGCTGCTGTTCTCTTTAGACAGTTTGAGGAGAGCCTCCCCAGGGCCAAGGCCAGGGCCTGGGCTCGGCTAGCAGGGGCTCAGAGAGACACAAGACCGAGCTGCTGGCCTCATGTAGTCACACAGAGCTTAGACGGGCAGTGGCCTGCTGGGCTGGAGAGACTAAAGGTAGCAAGTAGGGTAAAGCCAAATACACGTTCAAATCCCTCATCCCCGAGTCAGCTTCATCACTGAGGCAGCGTTATCAAATTAGCCTTTTATTTTTTTCTTCCACCGACTCCATCACGCCGTAACCCGTACGTACTTGTAAAATAAGTGCAGACATGAGGTATATGGGTACCGAGATAATCTTTCATACGCCATACTCGTTCATGAGTCATTGGAATTCTTTGCCGTTGTCGTGTAATGTGTGCTTTTGTGTGACACAGCAGTTCCCCCCTGATGTGCCAACACCTGTCCCTCAACTGCTCCTCGGCAGGTGCTGCAGTCACCTTGAAGAAATCAATCTTAGCCGAGTCAGACGGAGAGGCACACGCAGCAGGGCTGCGCAGACACCCTTAACATAATGACAAATCAGAAATACTCTCATGAGATTATGGCAGGAAGGGCTGACGAGCTCACAGGAAGTCTCTTTAGTCCTTCCAACAGCAGACACCGCATCCATCGACATACATCTGTTTTGTAAAGGTGCCTTTGAGCAAGGCACATAGCCAAGAAGCATCAGCTATGAATGCCTAAATCCCCCCCCTTTTTTTTCCTCCCTAATTGTACCCATCCAATTACCCCACTCTTCCAAGCCCGGTCGCTGCACCACCCCCCTAGCCGATCCGGGAGGGCTGCAGACTACCACGTCTCCTCTGATACATGTGGAGTCGCCAGCCACATCTTTTCACCTGACAGTGAGGAGTTCCTCCAGGGAGATGTAGCGTGTGGGAGGATCACGCTATTCCCCCCAGTTGCCCCCTCCCCCCTGAATACGTGCCCCGACCGACCAAAGGAGGTGCTAGTGCAATGACCAGGACACATACCCACATTCGGCTTCCCACCCGCAGACACGGCCAATTCTGTCTGTAGGGACACCTGACCAAGCCGGAGGTAACACGGGGATTCAAACTGGTGATCCCCGTGTTGGCAATGCCTAAAATTTAAATAGGAAGAAAACACTGTAGGCACATGCTTTGTGTCCCTGCTCCAACATGTCGGTGCTGTTGTTGGACTGGACAGGCTCTGATGGACGGTTTGCAGGAGAACATGACAGAAAAGATGAAAAACATTTTAAACTCACAGCCTTATGAACACATGGTCAGGACCTTAGCACATTGGAGCACCGTGATGGTGCTCCAATGTGGACAGGTCTGAAAACAGGAGTTGCTCTGTGAAGCATGTACTACGTGTCAGTCATGTGACATATATGATGTGCTCATAGCGTTGCTGTAATGTAAGTTCTCTGCAGGGCAAATGAAATATAACAGTAGCAATGGAATTATAAATTGTGTGTAAATGTGTGTTTGTAAGTGGGTCTACGTGTTTGTTTCTGTGTCTTATCTACAAAGGCAGATGGGCAGGTGAGAGGGACCGCGTCACGTGACACAAGATTGGCAGTCACACACCCAATCACAGTTTGGTTATCTCTCCGGCTACACGCGAATGGACGCCACATGTTGCCTGCCATATTGCATACACATGGTAAGCGCACACACACTCACACTGGATGACAGCCGGAAGAGGAGCACAGAGAAGAGGAGTTCAACACACACACACACACACACACACACACACACACACACACACACACACACACACACACACAGCAGTAGCTGCACAGACTGCTTGGTTGTCTCCATGCAGGACAAGGCTTCAGTAAAAAAATAAAATAAAAAAAATGGATCAAGAACTGCGATGAGATTTTAAGAAAACACACACATGCACGCCACAAGGTGCTGCTGCATTGCCATGGCAACGGTGAGGAGAGAGAAAAGTGAGTGCGAGAGTCTCAAGGTTATTCAGTGCATTCATGTTTTAATAATGGTACTTGGTTATGAAAAAAACATTACAGGCCGCTGTACCTGTGATGAAAATAGGTATCGGACTGTCCTCGGCCGGTGTACATGGTCCACTGAACATGTGGTCGCCATTACTTCTTAAAACAAGGAAATGAATTATACCCTGTTTTACGGACTAGGACTACACTTGATGAGGCCTGATTCCAGATTATTACACAGGCATACTATTTCTAGCTCGGCCTATTTAAATAGGATGAGATCGGTCAAACCACCAGGGCCCTACCATCTCGGAACAAGAGAACCGGGAAGGGAGTGAGAGAGAGGGCATGAGAGACAAAGAGAGAATAACATCTAGAGTTAGACACAAACTGCGGAACTAGAGAGGAGGGCAGAAACAGAGAGATGGAGACGGGGGGGGGCGAGAAGGAGAGGAAGCAGCAGGGCAGGATGCCAGTGTTTGCGTGAGGGGAAAGGAGAAGTGGTAGAACAGAAAAGGACAGAAGTCGATAAAGCGAAAGGACAGCTGTCGCATGTGCATGTGTGCCCTGTCCTTTCCCCGTGTGTCCGTGTCAGAGGTGAGGCAGCAGGTGAGCTGCTGGCAGTCTGCCGATGTCTTGCGGAGGTAAGTTCAAGAGGGCAGCTGCCTGCTGGGAGTTGGAGTTTTCCTCCTGCTCCAGCTCAGGACACATGTGCGGCCCATACAAGCCCGTGGCGGCGGCGCTGATAAACCGCATGTCGGAATGGAGTTAATGAGGGAGAAGCAGGTGTACTCCCCTCCCCCGGAGACGGAGCATTTGCAGTGTATGTGAGCAGACATGTGCATATGGGTCAGAAACTCAATTAATTGTGTGCGCATGCAAACGATGCCCACAAGCACACGCGTTTTGTACACTCGCATGCAGGTGCATGCAAACACACACACAAAATAAAATTAGTACACACATGAAAACATGAATATACTGTAAATACAAGCATGCACATACACACAAATACCCTTTTTACACCAAAATCAGTGTGTATACTAGGCAACTGACACCTTCCACGGTGCCAGCAGACCCGGGTCTGAGTGCCAGCAGGCGAGTTTGCCTTTTTTTTCCCTCTTCTGTAGCGTCATCTTTGACGTTCGTGACGTCACGAACGTGCCGGAAAACAGGGAAGTAAAGAGCAGAAAGCAGCATGGAAGCCGGAGAGACGGTGGTTAACGTTACTTTTTTACATCTCGCACTTCAGTCTCTCTTCCAAACCACGCAAAAAACTCAACCCAGACTGGACGATGTCCGAGCGCTGCTTGAAACGAAGACGCTGTACCCACAAACGGTAAACGGTTTTCCTCAGTTGCCGGCGCGATTTTATGACGTGCGGACAACCGATCGGAGGTGGAGCCGATAAATACCCGTGACTACTGCAGTCATTTGACCCGGGAGTGAATGCCGATTGTACCCTTTCACATTGAGCACCAAAGGCGGGTGTTAGCGGATGTTAGCGGGTCTTTTGGCCAGTGTGAAAGTGGCACAGCATAAGTTGTAGCACCAGCAGTGGGATCTTAGCTCTCAGTTTACCAACTCCTCCCCATCTGTCCTCTGTCCACACCATTTGCAGATATATGCTAGAAAAAAGTTTTGCCCACAACACACACACACACACACACACACACACCCTCTCTCCCTTCCCTTTGGCATTTCTTTACCCACCACATAAACAGAGATGTGTAAGCGTGCACACACAAAAATTAATTAAGTGCTGACACTTCACACATTTGTGTTGCCTTGAAAGCCTAAATATGACCAACACCTGTGAATATGCAACATTACAACACAGTATTCACCCAAAAAGATGAAAATCATTTTGAAAGTCTCAGAACGCACACTGCGTTGCACAAACGGATCGCTAAGAGGTTGTCGTTAAGTTTGGAAAAACACGTCACACAGCAACCCAGAAGGACACATCTAACAGGAGAGCCAGCAACACACTTGTTGTGGCAAGAAGGGCGAAGAGGCGAGGCCTCTCCAAACCTGTTTCCATTTACAAGATGTCAGTTGCTGCAGTCAACTACCTGCTCCCCTGTCCGTTATTTCAGTGAATGCTGAAATGTAAATTCACCCCCCCCCCAATGTTTTATGTATATGTCCACCGCCATTCACCAAAATAATTTCTTGAGCAAAGCGTACTTAATAGGAGAGGACAGGAGGAAGAGCGGGAAGTTGTCTAAAGAGACAGTGAACTCACTCCTCTTCGTCTCTCCATCATTCTCCTTCCAAACTGGTCTGTGCCTTTCTCATTTATTACCAACTCTGTAAAATAAATGAATCTAATGATTCCCGTTTTTCTCAACAGCTCCCACTGTATAGTCATGTCCCCCCCCCCCCCTTCCCTCTCCTCCCTTAGCCTTGGTTTCTTCTGTGCGGAGTGCAGATGAGAGCAGGCCAGCAGCTGTGGTCAGTGGGAGACAGTCAGATCATTAGGATGTCCTGCGCCTCGTGTCGGTGCAGAAAGGGGGAATGGTCTGAGTGCTTTGTAGTCTGCAGAGTGCTCCACAGCAGCTACTACCACCACTGCAGTGCTTGTTGAAGCATCGCTCCACACACGACACGGCTGCAGCAATGCCAAGAAATACCTTTCTGCAATACTTGCATCAACTACAACACATGCTTATTAGCCTAAACAAGTGCTGGCAACCTCTCTGACCGGTACAACTGGATATTGTTTGGATTTCTATTGATTCCAATTAGGACGATCAAACCCTGGTTTCGGTCCTTATCGAGCTTATCGGGGAGGAAATCGATATTTTAAAAGCAAAACTGAGGTTTATTCTGACCAAATTTAGCTACACCCAGCAAATGGTCAACAATGACAATATAATGTAGCAGTCTTAACCGTGTTAAAAAATACAGAAGAAAATAATAATAGGAGGAAATAAATATCTGGTTAACAGTGGCATGCATTTTGCCAATCTACATGGAGACGCAACATTTACAACTGGATGCGATCGCCTCGTGACATTCACCGTCTCCACGCTCATCTGCCCCTTCACTGCAAAGGTGAGTGACGTTCACCTCCCACCAACAGGATGAACTGGAGGGGAGGTCATATTGTTCTGTTAACTCGCATATGACGTAAGTATCAATCTCTATTCTCCTGCGATGCTAAAAGGTGGACGTATGCTGTTTGGGACAATTCAGCCATGACCCCTGACCCGTGTACTATATATACAGTAAATGACATTCTTGCAAAGACACAACCTCATCCTGATCTCACACTGTACTCCACTTTATACCGATGGAGAGATGGAGGGCCATCTTCACTGTCTGGCTCACTTAAGAATACAATGTAATGCCTTAATCCACTGTGCATGCTGCTGCACCTTCTGGGGGACAGAAAACCCACTGCCGGCAGGAATCTGGCACCTCAGCTGGGACTCGTCCAACTCGTCCGATTATCTGTTTCAAGTCCTTCAGAACAAATACAAGAACTAATGGTAATAATGTAGGCCCTTTTTTCCAAACCATACCTGGAGTCTCTTATCGGCAGCCCGTCTCTCAGTGCAAGATGACGAATATCAAAGCATGGCTTGTTTTCACCTCCAACAACCTCAACGGGTACAAACATTCTTTACTCCTTCTGTTTTGTTGCCTTTTCATGGTTGTGCTTCTTTTTTTCTCCTTTAGGTTTGCTGGGGAAAACGTCTGTCTCCCATCTAGAGAACTGATTTATTACTTCAGAGGAAGAAAACACACACACACAGACACACACAGACACACACAGACACACACACACACACACACACACACACACACACAGATGCCAACACAAGCAAGACAGAAACACACACTCTCACTCGCGCAACCACACACAAAAACACAGTGACAAAAAAATGTTCTTTTACCCAAGCCATTGTAAACAAAAACAAATCTTATTTTTGCGGTAAAATTGTTCATAGATATTTTTTGGGCTAATTAAAGGAACGCTGGTGGTGGAGGCGCGTCAGACCGTGAACCACTAACGCAGGCAATTTCGCTCCTCTTGCTCCTCTCTTCTCTTCTCAAAACTATTAATTGATCTCCAGGGAGCCTCGCTGTTTAAACTGTTCGGAGAGATAGAGAGGGGCTGTGCCGCAACCTCTCACGGAAAGCAGAAAACGCAGCCCAGGGGAGAGCCGCCACTGGTTTGGACCAGGTTTGAGGAAGACCAACACTTTTCACAACTCACTAATGAATCATCATATTCACGAATTTGACACCAAGGCTTTGAGAGGATGTAAAATAGACTTAATAAGGTGGTGCAATACACAGAAAGACCATCATTTACTCAGTTGTGGCCACAATGTCGCTTTAATATAATGTGGAATAAAAAAATAAAAAAAGGGAGCAAACTCCAGTCGTCCATTGGCTAGAAATGATCACATGACATCCTGGAGTGCTTTGATTGGCTGTAGTATCCCTGTCATGGGTTCATAAGTTCATAGCTCAGTTGTAACAACATCTTAACAACCACCAAAACAGACCAGCTTTGGAGCCTAAACCATGTCTGGTTTGGCTAAAGCTTCCCGCTGCTTAAGATTCAGGAGTCTCTCATAGCCTGCATGGCAAATTAGACTGGGAGGTTATCCACAGCGCTCCGTTTCTTCCTGTGCGTCTGCCTGTGTGTGTGTATGTGCAAGTGTGATGCGTGCCCATGTGCTATGTGCACGTATGTCTGTGTTACATTATTAATGGTGTTACAGTGTCTTACAAATGCAGTGAAGTTTCATAAGTGAGGCTTCAGAGGAGCAGCCTCTAACTGTACAAATGAAGGGACTAAAAACTGACCTGATTATAGCTTGTTAGTCAATACCAACCACAGTATCGTGTCAACACACAACACACTGCCCTTCCATCTATGTGGGCATGCCGCAATGTCTGGGTGTCCGTGGACCTGTGTCAACGATTGGGTAGCGTGCATGGAGATGCATGGGGCTGTGCAGGAATGTGTGCATGTGTGCCCTCTATTATAGGCAAGAGCAGTACCGGAAGTAGGACGTAAACCAATTCCATCTGCAACGAGGATCTGGTGGTGTGTGACCACCATGGGGCCCGGGGGCTTACAAATCCGCCTGGTCGCAGAGGAGCCGGCCACATCCACGTTTACCAGCCTGCCGCAGGTACCAGGACTCGAGTCACACCCCATAAATCCTCCAAACTGAGATTCACACAATCTCTCAGAAACAACGATAACAAAAAAAACAAATCCGCAAACTCAATCTCTCGTTCCCGCTTTCTCCCCGGTTTGTACGCTCTCGCCTGCTGGCAGCAAGCACACAAAATCTCTCAGCTTCTCCCTGGCCTTCTACCGTATTTCCAAGACTATAAGTTGCACCGCAGTATAAATCGCACTCGGCAAAAAATATGTTGTCGTGGGGGGAAAAAAACATACAAGTCGTTTCGGTGTATAAAGTTGCATTGATATGGAGGTACACTATTTTCAGCTGAGTCACAAGATTAAACAGTGCCATCTCTTGGCCTCAGCTGAAATGCTGTATATTCATCTGACAAAACCACGTAGTGTAGGGCGTCCAGGTAGTGTGGCGGTCTATTCCGCTGCCTACCAACATAGGCATCGCCGGTTCAAATCCTTGTGTTACCTCTGGCTTGGTCGGACGTCCCTACGGACACAATCGGCCGTGTCTGTGGGTGGGAAGCCGGATGTGGGTATGTGTCCTGGTCGCTGCACTAGCGCCTCCTCTGGTCGGTTGGGGCGTCTGTTCAGGGGGGAGGGGGAACTGGGGGGAATAGCGTGATCCTCCCACGCGTTACGTCCCCCTGTTGAAACGCCTCAGTCAGGTGAAAAGAAGCGGCTGATGACTCCACATGTATCGGAGGAGGCATGTGGTAGTCTGCAGCCCTCCCTGGCTTGGGGGGGGGGGGCAACCGGGATGATTCGGAAGAGTGGGGTAATTGGCCAGGTATAATTGGGGAGAAAAAGATCCTAAAACAAATCACATCGTATAAATCGCTTTGGCACAGAAGTCGCAGCACCAGTCCAGACAGGTTAAAAAAAAACAAAAAAAAACCCCCAGCAAATTATAGTCCAGGAAATACGGTAATTCCTCCACGACAGCAGACAGACAAATGGGGTGTAATAACAGGGGAGAGTGGTGAAAGGTGCCGTGATGTAACAAACTGTAAACATGCTGAGTGGAACAAATGGTTGTTAGCTGTTTAAGAGCAGATGCCAGAGAGGGACGAGATGGCAGCGTGGAACTTTCCACTGTGTGTGTGTGTGTGTGTGTGTGTGTGTGTGTGTGTGTGTGTGTGTGTGTGTGTGTGTGTGTGTGTGTGTGACAGGAGGCAGGAAGGTTAAAGGTGTTTTTTATTTCTCCAAAGAAGGAACTTGGGGTATGTCAGAACTGAGTCATGGGAACGGCTGTGTTAGTGGTCAGGGCCATGAAGACTCACCACTACATCTAGTCTCACTGGGATGACAAAGACAACGTGTACACACACACACACACACACATACATACAAAGATGATCCAGAGCAGTAGGACAAAAATGCTTGTCAGTTGTCATCATGGGCTACAACACAGTGTGTTGTTTTGATCAAACCACTGCTGCTGTAACAGCACATGATCAGGCAAGTCTATGATTCATCGTCATCTGCCATGGGAGACATACACACATCACAGTGGTAAACAGCGGAAGAAAAGTCCCCATAGATCACTCGGGGAAATCTCCTCCACCAGTGAGTGTGTGTGTGTGTGTGTGTGTGTGTGTGTGTGTGTGTGTGTGTGTGTTACTATCCTTTATTATCATGGGCGTCCATCACAACAAGCAGCTGAATAATTCAACGCCACAAAACAAAGGAACATCCTTGTGCATGCTGAAGAATAAACTGCCGTATAAATGATGAACGAGGGGATGACGAAATGTCAACTCTACCATACTGTCCCTGACACCCTTTCATATTCATAGGTGATGCCGGCCGCTCGTGTGCGTGTGTGTGTGTGTGTGTGTGTGTGTGTGTGTACTTGCACGCTCTGTGGAGCCGTCACTCGACTCCCGAGTTCGACATGTGTGTCAAACGCCCTCCTATATCCACACAGCGCACAGGGGCATGGAGGATGTTATGCAAAGCGCCCCCCGTGTCGCCCAGGGGTGCATTACGACACACAGCGGCTGGGAGTGAGGCCAGAGAATCTGTCTTCACACAACAGCAGCCAGGGTCTCAAAGCCTAAACGCTTAACGCTCAACAACACCACGGCATATTTACAAAACACTGGCAGATCGAAAGGGGAGAAGAGAGATATGAGTAGATGGAGGAGGAGAGAAAAGGAGAACAATGAAATGGTAAAGAGAGGGAGAGGAGCAGGGAGAGGGAAGGAAAGAGTTGAAATGAGGAGAGGACAGAGAATAAGGCGCCAGTAAATACAGCATTTATTGGTAGCACAAGCTTAAATAAACACACACACACACACACACACACACACACACACACGTAGCATATGTCTCCAGTGGTGCCAGCTGGAGACATCTGGAACCAAACTCTGCAGGTCAAACCAAGTGACATTCTCCCTCAGGCAACACTGATGGTGCGTGTGTGTGTGTGTGTGTGTGTGTGTGTGTGTGTGTGTGTGTGTGTGTGTGTGTGTGTGTGTGTGTCTCACAAATACTAACCCAAAGCCTGTGTGACTTGTCTACATGAGAACAGAGGTCCCTTCTGGTTTAACTAGAAGGAAGGATTCACAACAGGCAACCTGTCATGCAGATCTATAGACTACCTTCTGCAAAGCAAAGCGCAACACACCTTTACGAAACGCACACCAACCGCCGAGATTCTTTATGATAAACATTTTGTTGTTATGGGACAACAACCTGCCCTTGTTTGTGTTTGTTAGTGCAGGGCCGCCCAATATGGGCCCCTTTGTTTTGGCCTGCCATGGCATTTAACAAGCTCATGTTTATTCTCCTCTTATTTTGAAAGTGCTGTAAAATCCTAACCGTAACGACAAGCGAAACTTCAATATTGCGCAGCTTAAAAAGTGCATAATCTAGGGTGTCCGCATAGCGTGGCGGTCTATTCTGTTGCCTACCAACATGGGAATCGCCGGTTTGAATCCCCGTGTTACCATTGGCTTGGTCAGGCATCCCTACAGACACAACTGGCCGTGTCTGCAGGTGGGAAGCCGGATGTGGGTATGTGTCCTGGTTGCTGCACTAGCGCCTCCTCTGGTCAGTCGGGGTTACTACAATCCCCCCCCACCCCCCCCCCCCCCCGTTGGGCTAACAAAAATCTTCTCCACAGGGATCAACAATACTAATAACGATGAAACAAAGTAGGCATGTGCCAAACGTGACCTCCAACTAGTGTCGTGTGATTCAACACGACTCATTCTAGTCAACATTTAACAGTCGCTTTCGAGGAAACGATTGTTTTTGTTATAACATGTTTTCAATGCTACCTAGGAAGTTCAGGGTGGACTGCCAGACTCCCGTGAGACCAAGGCACCTTCTTGCCTTTCCTGGAACATGATCTCACCACCAACTATCATAGCCTTTCAGATCAGTTGGGGAACGCTTCTCCCGGGTGGAGCGACGCTCGTCTTCTCTCCAAAGAATTGCGGTATTCTCTCTCTCTTTGTCTCTCTCTCTCTCTCACTCTCGCTCCTTCCCCCCCCCACCCCCGTTTTCCATTTTTAATATTTTTTTCTCAAGATAATTTTTACACTGTAACAGATGGGAGTGATAAATATAGAGGGCATTTTAATATTATTTTTAAAGAAACGATCACGTGTTGTACGAGTATCCTACGTCATCGTCTTTGAGTCAGCCGGTCAAGATGTACCGATCGAGGCATTGGCACACCAAGAAAAGAACATTTAGAAAAAAATTTGACAAGACGGCTATTTTTTTACAGAAATTTATTCGGCAGCAGTTTGTCTCGTTTGCAGACAGAGTGGCTGTTTTGAAATACTATAATATGTGTCATCACTACAAAACATTGCCTCGTTTTTTTCAAAGTACAGCGGCAAGGACTGGAAAGTGAAGGCAGGTGACCTGCTATTTTCATCAGTTTTTAAAGCTGAAGTCAAACGTCCATCCCTGATTGCAGAGATGGACAATACAGCTGTTTTCAACTTAATTTTCTAAAGCACCTCGAGTTGCATCGTGCTCTTTCTGTCTTTATGTTTATGCTCCCCAAAAGAAGCATGTGGACGTTTTATGTCTTTGACAATCATTTCTGAATATTACTGTTGAGCAGATTAAAGAGAAAGCTGATTGGAGCGGACTTCATTTCACTTCAATTGGAGTGGGGATGTTGGTGAAAGGAACAGAGGTGATGAGGGGGTGATGAGGAGGTATGGTGCCAAGGAGAAGAATGTGGAGCAACAAATGGTGGTGGAGTTTGCAAAAAGGATGGAAATGGCTGTGGTGAATATATATTTCAAGAAGCAAGAGGAACACAGAGTGACATATAAGAGTGGAGGAAGGTGCACCCAGGTGGGGTATATCTTATGCAGGAGGCGTGATCTAAAAGGGATTGGAGACTGCAAGATGGTGACGGGGAGAATGTAGCTAGGCAGCGTCGGATGGTGGCCTGTAGGATGACTTTGGAGATTCAAGAGGAAGAGAGTGAAGGCAGATCAAATGGTGGAAGTTGAAGAAGGAAGACTGTTGTGTGAAGTTCAGGGAAGAATTAAGGCAGGCACTGGGTGGTAGTGAAGACTTGCTGGATGGCTGGGTAACCACTGCACAAATAGTGAGGGAGACAGCTAGGAAGGTACTTGGTGTGTCATTTGGACAGAGGAAGTAAGACAAAGAGACTTGGTGGTGGACTGAGGGAGTACAGGAAAGTATACAGAGGAACAAGTTGGCAAAGAAGAAGTGGGATAGTCAGAGAGATGTAGAAAGTAGACAGGAGTACAAGGAGATGCGGCATAAAGCAAAGAGAGAGGTGGCGAAGGCAAAGAAAAAGGCAAATGGTGAATTATATGAGAGGTTGGACACTAAAGAAAGAAAAAATGACTTGTACCAATTGGCTAGACAGAGGGACCGAGCTGGGAAGGATGTGCAGCAGGTTAAGGGGATGATGGATAGAGATAAAAATGTGCTGACAAGAGAGGAGCATGTTGAGAAGGTGGAAGGAGTACTTTGAGGGGCTGATGAATGAAGAAAATGAGAGAGAGAGAAGGTTGAACGATGTGGGGATAGTGAATCAGGAAGTGCGGTTGATTAGCAAGGAGGAAGTGGGGGCAGCTATGAACAGGATGAAGAGTGGAAAGGCGGTTGGTCCAGATGACATGCCTGTGGGGGCATGGAGGTGTTTAGGAGGGATGGCAGTGGACTTTTTAACTAGATTGTTTAACACAATTTTGAAAGGGGAGAGGATGCCTGAGGAGGGGAGAAGAGGCATACTGGTACCAATTTTCAAGAATAAGGGTGATGTGCAGTGCTGTAGTGGCTACAAAGGTATAAAGTTGATCAGCCACAGAATGAAGATATGGGAAAGAGTAATAGAAGCTAGGTTAAGAGCAGAGGTGATGATTAGCAAGCAGCAGTATGGTTTCATGCCATGCAAGAGCACTACAGATGCGATGTTTGCTTTGAAAATGTTGATGGAGAAGTATAGAGAAGGCCAGAAGGAGTCACATTGTGTCTTTGTGGATTTAGAGAAAGCATATGACAGGGTCCCAAGAGAGGAGGTATGGTATTGTATGAGGAAGTCAGGAGTGACTTATGTAAGAGTGGTGCAGGATATGAACGAGGGCAGTGTGACAATGGTGAGCTGTGTAGTAGGAATGACAGATGGGTTCAAGGTGGAGGTGGGATTACATCAAGGATCGGTTTTTAGCCCTTTCTTGTTTGCAATGGCAAGACAGGTTGACGAATGAGCTCAGGCAGGAGTCTCCGTGGACTATGATGTTCGCGGATGACATTGTGATCTGTAGCGAGAGTAGGGAACAGGTTGAGGAGAGCCTGGAGAGGTGGAGGTATGCACTGGAGAGAAGAGGAATGAAAGTCAGTAGGAGCAAAACAGAATACCTATGAGTGAACGAGAGGGAGGACAGTGGAATGGTGAGGATGCAAGGAGTAGAGGTGATGAAGGCATACAAGTTTGAATACTTGGGGTCAACTATTCAAAGTAACAGGGAGTGCGGAAAAGAGGTGAAGAAGAGAGTGCAGACAGGGTGGAGAAGAGTGTCAGGAGTGATTTGTGACAGAGGGGTACCAGTAAAAGTTAAAGGGACGGTTTACAAGATGGTAGTGAGTATGTATGTTATATGGTTTGGAGACAGTGGCACTGAAAAAAAGACAGGCAGTAGAGCTGGAGGTGGCAGAGTTGAGGATGTTAAGATTTTCAGTGGGAGTGATGAAGAAGGACAGGATTAGGAACAAGTATATTAGAGGGACAGCTCAGGTTGGACGGTTTGGACACAATGCAAGAGAGGCAAGATTGAGATTGTTTGGACATATGTGGCGGAGAGATGCTGGGCATATTTGGGAGAAGGATGCTGAATATGGAGCTGCAAAGCAAGAGGAAGACCAAAGAGGAGGTTTATGGATGTGGTGAGGGAGGACATGCAGGTAGCTGGCACGACAGAGGAAGATGCAGAGGACAGGACGAGATGGAAAAGGATGATCCACCGTGGCAACCCCTAACAGGAACAGCCAAAAGTAGTAGTAGTAGTAGTAGACTGAAAAGCAGATTAAAGAGTAATGTTTTCATTATTTTGAAATCTTATTTTAGATTTCAAATGTTAATTTTCTATAAAATATAATACATTTTAATGTAATGTCATTTCAAGTAACAACATTTTTGGCCCTTCATAGGAAAGAATTTTGGCAAAATTAACGACCTCTGCACTTCTGTATTTGATTTTTTTATATACACCAATATTATCAGTGCATTACATTTACATGGGTATGTCCAAATAATAGACTTAAAGTATACAGTGGATATAAAAAGTCTACACACCCCTGTTAAAATGGCCGCGTTTCGTGATGTAAAAAAATTAAACCAAGACAAATCATGGCAGATTTTGTTCCACACTTAATGTGAAATTGCAACCTATGAAAATAAAGTGAAAAACAATCAAACAATTGAGGGGGAAAAAAAAGAAAAATACAAAACTTACAATAACCTGGTTACATAAGTGTGAATATCCTTTTATAATTGGGGGTGTGGCTGTGTTCAGAATTAACCAATCACATTCAAACTCATGTTAAATAGTAGTTAGTAAACACCTGCCAACAATTAAAGTGACTGTGATTAACCCCAAAATAAAGTTCAGCTGTTCCTGCAGGACTTTCCTGACATCATCTTGGTTGCATCCAAACTGCAAAAGCTGCGGTCCACAAAGAGTTTACAAAGCACGAACAGGATCTCACTGTTGAAAGGTGTCGATCAGCAAAAGAGTTTTCAAGGCATCAGATATACCATAGGACACAGTGAAGACAATCATCAACAAGTGGAGAGAATATGGCACAACAGTGACATTACCAAGAACAGGACATCCCTCCAACATGGATGGGAAGAAAAAGCAGAGAACTGGTCAGGGAGGCTGCCAAGAGGCCTACAGCACAATCAAAGTATCTGCAGCAATTTCTGCCAAGTACTGGTTGTTCCCTACATTTGACAAGTATCTCCTGTATTCTTCATGTGTCTGGGCCATGGGGTAGGGTGGCAAGACAGAAGCCTTTTCACATGAAACAAAACATCCAAGCCTGGCTAAATTTTGCAAAAAGATACATCCAGCCTCCCAGAACCATGGGGGAAATGTATTATGGTCTGGTGAGATCAAGGCTGAACGTTTTGGCCATAATTGTTCCAAAAGGTATGATTGGCCCAAAAACAACACGGCGCTTCACCACAAGAACAGCATACCCATGGTGAAGCATGATGGGGGCAGCATCATGCTTTGGGAACTGGGGCTTTAGGCAAGGTGGAGGGAATCATGAATAGCTCCAAATACCAGTCGATTTTGGTGCAAAACCTTCAGGCGTCTGCTAGAAAGCTGAAGAGGAATTTCACCTTTCAGCAAGACAATGACTGAAAGCATCCATCCAAATCAACAAAGAAATGGCTCCACCAAAAGAAGATCAGCATTTTGGAAAGGCAAGGCCCAGCCAGAGCCCAGACCTGAAACGCATTGAAAATCTGTGGAGTGACCTGAAGAGGGCTGTGCTCAGGAGATGCCCTCACAATTTGACAGATCTACAATGTTTTTGCAGGGAAGACTGGGGAAAATATTGCCAAGTCAAGATGTGCCAAGCTGGCAGACTCTTATCCAAAAGACTGAGTGCTGTAATAAAATCAAAAGGTGCTTTAACAAAGTATTAGTTTAGGGGTGTGCACACTTATACAACCAGGTTATTACATGTTTTTATTTTCATTTTTCTCCCTACAAGGTTTGCTTTTTCTCCCACTTTTATTTTATAGATTGCAATTTCACAATAAAAATAGAAGAAGTTCTGAATGTATTATCCTGGCTTCTTGTTTTTTTTACGTCACAAAAATCTGCCATTTTAACAGGGGTGTGCAGACTTTTTATATCCACTGTAACTCGACACAGCAGGTCACTGTTAAATGCTTACAGTGCAGACAGCAGCGTTGAGAGGATAAGACTGCTTCTTCTTTCATTCAAGTTGAGCTTGACACCATGATTTTATTGTGCAAATATACTTTTACTCTTGTTTTATTGTTTATATTTTATATTCTTTATTTTATTATGTTTTCTGTACATATATTTTTATATTCATATGTGTCACTTATCTTATTTTATATAGTATTTTAAGCTTGTGCAGCACTTTGGTTCAACTGTGGTTGTTTTAAATGTGCTATATAAATAAACTTGACTTGACTTGACTTTTGCGAGAGACCGACATCTAAACAACGTGCTTGGTGTAGACTAGTGGAGGGAGGGAGAGGGGGAGAGAGAGGGAGAGAGAGAGAGAGAGCTATGATCTGCATGTGCAATGATCCATGAGGATTTGTCTGAAGATATGTGTGATAGGTCACAGCTGTCCAACAAATGGGTGAGAAGAGAGGGGACCAAGAAATGGGGAGGAGTGAGAGAGTGAAAACAGAGGGAGAAGAGCGAGACGGAGACGGAGACAGAGAGAGAGAGAGAGAGAGAGAGAGAGAGACAGACAGACAGACAGGGTTCTAGAACACACGCTATGAGAGGCTGTTAGCTTCAAAGAAACAACCTCACTTGACACAGGCTGGACCAATCAACCATCACAAACACACACGTCACAGATAAGAATATAATGCAAACACAAGTGAACTTCACTTGGGTCAGTGGTCATTTTGTGTAGATCATGTTGAACCGACAATATGAAGACTGCTCTTCAAATGGAAGACTACTAATGTCATTAAAGTTAATACTTAATATCCTCTTCTCATAAATGAGGTCATACAAACAGTAAGTGTGTTTATCCATGTGTCCATTGGCTATGACACACATCAACTTGCTGGTGGCCTCATGTGGTAAGAGTACACAACACTGGCCAGCCACCCACACTTCCATGGAAGGGAAGTGTGCATGTGTGTGTGTGTGTGTGTGTGTGTGTGTGTGTGTGTGTGTGTGTGTGTGTGTGTGTGTGTGTGTGTGTGTTGTGGTGGTAGATGTCTGTTTGGGTGAGCTGCTTGTGTGTTTTCCATTACACAACTTGCATCCATCAGGACGTTTTCACAAACACTGTCTGGTGTGCATTACACACAGGCCCAATCTTGCTCTCATTCTCTCTCTCACACACACACACACGCACACGCACACACACACACTGCATAAAGAATGTCAGGTTAAAAAAAGCACTGTCTTAAGTGCTTGTATATTGTTGCATAACACAACAATTGTGTGGGGGAGCACTATGCCAAAAGCAAACACAAGTACACACACTGTGTTCCTGTGTTCCCGAGAGCAGTTCATGAACCCACTGTCATCCCCGAGCGAAAATTGCCAAATTGCACAATTTTACAGAGAAGTCTAACCCCGTGGAACCGTGGCTTAGGAAGACTTAAACCAGAACAAATCTGTTTAATTTAAAACAACTCCGCCCCCCTTCACTTCGTGATGATGTCCGTCAACTTCTTATTACACCAGCAGACCGCTGTGCCAAGGAAAGGCTGGGACAATCCACTGCAATATATTACAAAGTTCTGAGATTGATATTCCACCTGTGGGCAACTGCATGGTAAACACACATGAATAAAATCCCAGCAGCCCCGCCGTGTGCAGCCCGAGCCAGAGAGGGCTTAGATAGATTTAGCACTGGCCTACAGCTTGTAAACAAACACACAAACACAGAAACACAGATAAGACTGCCATATTGGCTGTCTCGCATCGCTCATTAGGCTTATAGCAGAGACAGTGGCAGGGCCCCATCAGTGGCGCCTGCAGAAAATACTTAGTGGGGTGGGGGGGGGCAGATGGGGCCAGCGAAAATCTTGGGGTGGCACACTAAAAAGGCTATACAGCATAGAGGAATTTCAGGGTACGCAAGTTAATACAAAAGCAAAGACACAACATTATATTGCATAATAAATTGCATACTGTTTAATTCCTTGGCTGATTGCATGTGAATATCAGATTATGATATTTACCTGAGATCAGCCGAGGAATCACTTACTAGTCTATCACAGTCCAATCTCAATGCATCACCACCAATAAATCAAGAGTGTGGGTTGCTTACACATAATTAATTAGCTGATAAAGGTTTCATTTCAGCACATCATATTCTAGAAATGGTGCACACTATGCACACGCCTATACAAACAACAAGCTCACTACCATATATACATAGTTACTAACTTCTCATACAGAAGCTAAAACATAAGTGCTGTGAACACAGTGACCAACCAGGAAAATATCTGGCAAATCAACTCAAGAGACAACAAGAAAAAACTATTACACAAACTACACAACACTCAGAGGGGAATACCATGTGCACTCCAAATGATATAAACCACATTTCAAACTTTTTATAGCATCTAACCAAACCTAACCACAATAAACACATTCACTGATAACACAGATCTTCCCACACTACCAGAACGTCATGCAAATATCCTAGACAAGCCCATTTCACTAGACCACTGTGAGAAAGCGCTTCGAGCTGTATCAAATAACAACGCACCTGGAGCAGATGGCTTCCCCACTGAATTTTACAAGCACTTTTGGACCACAATATGGCCACTAATCATTAAGATGACAACAGAAGTTTACGAATCCTCCAGCATCCCACCGCATATGAACTCGGCACTCATTTCAGCTCTCCTCAAACCCGACAAAGAGCCTGCTCTCTGGTCACGCTTGTGCCCCGTATCGTTCATCACCACAGACATCAGCATTATTAGTAAAGCACCATCCCTGAGACCGGGAAAAAGTCCTTCATATTTTATGGATGGATTTCAGGACCCACTTCCGGAAAACTTCATCTGCAAGTGAGCTAAGACCTCGACTCGCTTTTTCTTTCCATATATACATAACAATGCATATTAATGTTGTATATCAGCCAGTGTTGTAGTAATCGAGTCCAGGACTCGGATTCGAGTCCGACTCGAATCCTGATTTTCAGGACTCGTGACTCGACTTGGACTTGAGCACTGATGACTCAGACTCGGATTTGGACTCAAGCATTGGCTGCGTTCGGACTCGGAAGTTGGAGATGAGGACTCGGACTTGTTAATTGATAAAGACATTGTTTGTTTTTGTTCGTTTTTTTTGTGGCTGTTGTGTCAAAAAGTAAATAAACTCCCTTTGAAGTGGTGGCAGCTGTGTCATTTTTGTTTCCTGTCGACCTTTCTTATTTGTATGTCACCTTTTTTACGGTGCCAGAGTGGAGCACTGGAGCCCATCTTGGAACTCGACTCAGACTCAACCTTGACGACTTCGACTAAGATATTGGGGACCGGACTCAGACTCTTCTTTGGGGACTCGAGACTCAACTCGGACTCGAGGCTTAGTGACTCGACTACAACACTGACATCAGCACCTGTTTAGATTCACTATAAACCTGTGGAGTCTGTCTGTCTGTCTGTCCTGACTGACACTATGTAGGGGCGGGTGGAGTGTGGGGAGAATGGTTTTTGTTTGAATTTGGCTTTGATTCTTTTTTTTATACACTTTGTCTTCGTTCTGGAGTGGCAGCATCTTGTTTGTACGTCTGTAAATACACTAATTGAATCGGGGGGGGGGGGGGATACCCTGATGTCAACACTCAATCTGCCCTGTGACCCCAGCGTGAACTAAAGAGCAGGACGACCAAATCCCGTGAGGCAGCGGCTCAGGAGTTGGTCTTCGAGTGTGTGTAAACTGTGAATGTTTGATGAAAGCTGGTGATGTCTGGTGTGTGTGTGTGTGTGTGTGTGTGTGTGTGTGTGTGTGTTCAGTTCAGCTGGATTGACCCCAGTGGTGGGTGGATTGTGTGACCGTGATGAAAGAAGTAAACCGGTGTGCTCCTGGTTTGGGATCACGTGTTGACTCGTTTGTGAGCAGACGCCCACCATCTTACTTTCAGCCCATGTGCGGTGACGCGGTCAGACAGCAGCAACAAGCCGAACTTCACTGCAGACTCCGAAACGGCGACACCTACCTCTTATAGCAGCAGAGCAAATCTACCGAGCAGCAGCAGCAGCTGTATGGACCTCACCCTGCACCATTTCCGTGGCTTTCTCCACTGCAGGTACACGATGTATAGTGGGGTCCACAGGTAGGCAAGCAGACTGGGCTGGCGCCCGGCTACAGGTAACTCCCACCATGGACTTTAAAACTATGAAAGAGGTGGTGAAAGGACTTAAGGACTTGATAGGCATTGGGATCTCCATCTACGACTACACCCACGTCCACAGCGCCATGGAGGAACGCATCCACGCCCTGGAGAACAACATCACCATCTGTCAGTGTGTGATCGGGCTGCTCGCCACAGGCATGGTGGGGCTTTTCACCTACATCATCGTCAATAAATACTGAACGATGGCAAGCAATACCGGGGGACACGCAGGAGCTCCTCTGTTCACCACCTTTTCAGACTGATGGAAATCCATTTTGGCTGAGATTGGCAATTGGGCTTTAGGCTCCGGGCGACTCCACTTCCTTATGGACCGTTTATGGATGTTGTGTTAACTGAGTAAGTGCAAAGACAAGCTACCAGAAATGGCAGACAAATTTCATGGAGAAACCCAGTAAGGACCATACTAAGGGCTAACAATGATAAGACATGCAATAAAAGTGATGGCACATTTATAGTTGAAAAAGTGCAATAGCCAAGAATGGCACCCCACCCACCACCACCCACATATGATGAACCAGCCGTTACCAGCGCTTGACAGATTTTGCGTTAGGATACCTCCACAACCCTACTTCATAACATTACAATGGATACTGACCATTGTTATATCAAGTTTGTGTTCAGTATGCAATTACACATGCTAGAATTACAGGGCTGTAATTCAGCATTGGCTGGTTAAGCTTTTTTTAAGACATTAAGTGAGAGAAACGCAGTTTTTCTGAAGACCTATAACGCTTCTCTGCATAATTTATGGGCCTGTACTTGTACCATTCATTATATATGTGCCAGTGTACGGGTTTTTATTTTTTAATCACCCTGTAAAGCATGCAGAAAATTAATACTTTTTACCGTCAACGTTATTTGCATCATAGCTTAAAATCACAAGTGTAGGTTTTGTACAAAATCAAAAACTTAAGAGTAATCCAAAAGCGTTTCACAGAAGTCTCACATCTGATAAGGTGATAAGACGGCTTTCCATACTGTATCCTGCAGCATGCCAGTAGGCCGGCGTTGAAACGCTATTCCCTTACAGCTTGTTGCTCCGGTACACAAACGCATTCGTGGCGCTCGTGGATTTACATTTGCTGCCGTACCGTCTCAGAGGGACCCCAGTGGAAACCAGAATCACAATACTTTATTCATCCCCCAGGGGAAACTGGGTAAATGATGAAAGACTGTTTAATTTCATTGTGAAAGAATCAACATTTGACATTTCAATATGCATAATAAATATGGAACGGTTGCACACAAAAACACAATAGTGAGGGTCTCAATGTCTAAATACTTAATGCTCAACAACAACATGGCATGTTTAGAAAACACTGGCAGACAGAAAGGAGAGGAAAGAGATACGAGTAGATGGAAGAAAAGGGGAAGAATGAAATGTTAAAGACAGGGAGGGGAGCAGAGAGAGGGAGGGGAGCAGAGAGAGGGAGGGGAGCAGAGAGAGGGAGGGGAGCAGAGAGCTGAAATTGACAAGAGAGAGGAGAGATGGAGGCAATAAGGCGCCAGCAAATACAGGGGCTTATTGGAAGCACAAACCTAAATAAACACACACCACATAGACACACGCACATACATGCACACACGCGCACACGCACACACACACACACACACACACACACACACACACACACACACACACACACACACACACACACACACACAGGTAGCCACAGGTCAAACCAAGTGTCTTGCTCCCTCAGCCAATAATGAGGGCGTATGTGGATGAAGTGTGTGTGTGTGTGTGTGTGTGTGTGTGTGTGTGTGTGTGTGTGTGTGTGTGTGTGTGTGTGTGTGTGTGTGTGTGAGATTGTCTGAGACAAATACTAACCCAAAGTCTATGTGACTTGTCTACATGAGAAGAGAACAAGTCCTTTCTGGTTTAACTAGAAGGAAGGACTCACAAAAGGCAGCCTGTCATGTAGATCTATAGACTACCTTCTGCAAAGCAAAGTGCAACACACCATTTACAAAACACACACTAACCGCCAAGATTCTTTTGACAAATATTTTGTGGGTGCATCCGGGTAGCATGGTGATCTATTCTGTTGCCTACCAACACAGGGATCACCGGCTCAAATCCCCGTGTTACCTCTGGCTTGGTTGGGCGTCCCTACAAACACAACTGGCCGTGTTCGCGGGTGGGAAGCTGGATGTAGGTGTGTGTCCTGGTCGCTGCACTAACACCTCCTCTAGTCAGTCGGGGTACCTGTTCGGGGGGTAACTGGGGGGGGGGGATAGCATGATCCTCCCATGCGCTACATCCCCCTGGTGAAACTCCTCACTGTCAGGTGAAAAGAAGCGGCCGGTGACTCCACATGTATCGGAGGAGGCATGTGGTAGTCTGCAGCCCTCCCCGGATAGGCAGTGGGGGTGGGGCAGCGACCGGGACGGCTCAGAGGAGTGGGATAATTGGCCGGATACAGTTGGGGAGAAAAAGGGAGGAATCCAAAAAAGTAAATAAACAAATATTTTGTTGTTGTA
>NW_026611070.1:35652-98152 GCF_029633865.1 Lampris incognitus | reverse complement strand
AACATGGGCTGTGGGAGTGCTGTGTCTGTGTCTCGGCGTACGAGTTTGTGTGTGTGCACGTAGTATGTATGCAAAAATACACGTGTCTACTGCACATTTATTTGTTTCATCTTCGCAGAAAGCTCAAGGATGGATGACATTTGCAATTCAAATACGAGTGCACAATGACACGCAAAATCATATGGTTTTCATGAGAAGCCCGTACGGGGAGGACAAGGAGCACGCCGACGTTCCAGATAAAGACCGCGTCTTCTTGCCAACCCTATTCGCCCGCGAGCAGAGCTTTGACTTCTTCCAACGCCGTCGTGGCGGGCTGCATCAAGGTGTGTGAATGTGTGACAGGCTGATAGCTCCGGGGTTACCGAGTCTCCTGGCCAACGCCACGTCTGATACAGATTACAGTGTTGAGATGGAGCCGCGGTGAAGATTAGGGGGAGGAGAATGAACGGCGTCCGGGGTCGTGCAAGTGGGCGTCTGGTTGTAACCGCTTTGTTATCCAACAGGAGAGGCCATATCTGCACTTCACTTTTGTGTTCAAGTGTGTGTGTGTGTGTGTGTGTGTGTGTCTCCAGAGGATGCATTTAGAACAGACAAAATGACACCCCATTTCACACTTGACATTTCCTCTCTCACCAACACAACAACACAGGGATATCTGCTTTGCATTTAGTGCATCCGTCAGCCTCGACACCTTGAAATTCCCCAGAAACACACCAGATGCAAAGGTGACACTTAAAAAAAAACCCCAGATAAAATAGTAATTTTACATTTACCGTATATATGTGTGCATTTATATGAGTGTATGTATGTTTTGCTGTACATAAGTGTGTGCACGTGTGTGTTAATACACAGCTGAATCAAACCAAATCAGATCCCTGGTCATGGCTGCACCACCGAGGACAGAGTAAACCCCCTGGTATAATGCAGCACAGCACGGCACAGCGCTCGGGATTCACACAGTCTAAAAGCATAAAACATGCATCTGATAAATAATACACAATAACCACAAATAGCATTAACTGAATGCCCTCCCATAATGAACCTCACGTATGTTGTTGCCATGCGGGTGTCTTCTGAGACCGTTGCATTTCGATGAGAGAAAGCCAGAGCAAATTAAAAAAAGAGAGGTGAAGTGTGAGGAGGGAGGCAGGGAGAGAGCAAAGTGTTCATTATGCATCTGCATCCATCATGCTAATTGGAAATAAACAGGAGGCCATTGTTTGAAAAGCATTAAATCAACCCCTAATCAAGTTTGTGTACAACGGTAGAGCTCCGCCGATGAGGACCTTTCCCACACAACTAACTTTAATGGCTCCAAATGAGGGTGTGTGTCTGTGTGTGTCTGTGTGTGTGCATGCAGACGCGTGGCTGATAACCTTTTATTTCACCACAAAGGAGGCTAATTGCGAGTGATCTCACTGGTGAGTAATCGGACAGTGATTTGTTCCACTCTGACACACGCACGCACACTTTCAGACAACACACAAATGTATACCAGAACCACAGTCACATGCCAACACACAGCTCCAATTAGCACGAGGGGACAAACTACTATTTCAGTCCAGCGGCTGATTCAGATGGAGACAAACGGACAGAGACTAAGGAGGGAATGAAGGGCCGTGTCCCGGGGAGCAACGTGAACGGGACCCAGAGAAGGTTTCGAACATGTGAGAGGAGGGAAAAGCAATGGAGGGGAGGTAAAGAAAGAAGACTTCAACAAATGGGAGGGGACTTTGGCAGCTGGACTGACAGAAATACACACTTTATTTAGAGTTTGCACGAGTTTTCTTTTTTTTCCCCATCTAACTTTATATGCTGCGATGCATTATGTCCATTATCTGCCTCACTGGTGATGTTTTGAGAGTAACCGACCACTTAAAACATGAACTAGGTAGCCAAACAGCCAAACTGGTGGCCAGAGACTGGCTAGTAGGCACTGTAGACAGAAAAACAGAGACCAAGATAGTCGGGTACATGGCATGGCCGACAGACACGGGCACAATAATCCTGAGAGAAAGGTAGAGCTGCTGATTTCATGGAGACTAACTCAAGCCGACGGAGAGATGAACCCACACGGCAAGGCAGGAACGGGGGGGGCGGAGAGGAGTCGGGTGTAGTTTTAATGAGATCCATGAACAGGGCATCAGAGCAGGTCACTCGCCGTGTTCATGGTGACCCATCGGCTTACTGGCTGGATGACTCACAGCAGGAGACCAGCATCATCATCGCCCCACACCTCCATCTGTCACCCCCCCTTCTCTCCATCAGTTTGTCCATCTCTCACTGATTTATTCATTCCCTGCCTGTCCAGGGCTCCCGTTCTTTTCATTAAATAACTTCCCAGGACATTTTCCATGAACGCTGCTTGCTACACACGACAGCCGTTGCATACAAACACAAACCTCGACGTTCTCTAAGTGGACTGTCCAACTCTTACTCGGTTACTGAACACACATTTCCACGGCAGGAAATCTGGTCTACACATTTCTCGACACCCCAGGAAGCATGGAAACCCTATCGCTCGCCCATCTCTCCTCTTTTGGCTACTCCATCTTCGACCACTTCTTGTCTCTCTGCCCTCTTTCTGTCCTACTTTCACATATTTTCTTCCCACTGTCTTCTGCCTCAATTCCAGGGGACAAAGCAACACAATTTATATGTCATTCAGGGTTAAGAACAACAAATTCAAATTTGTAGCCTCTCCAGATATGTCCCATTTCAATGCACGGCGTCTCTACTAACCCGCTGTGCAACCAGCCTTTCTGACGACGCAGCACACTTCACCGAGTCACCAAGTTCACAGGGAGCCCCCGCTGTAATTATGCCAGGTTCAAACGTGGTAGGAAGGCTTGGATGATGGTAACAGAGTAGATGAGTGCAGAAAGCGACCTGCTGCCCAAAGGGGGCAAACTACATTAACGGTGACAGGAGAAAAATAAGAGGACCAGCAAATGCACATTAGCAGCCACGCTGTGAGGGGAACAACAGATGTGGCACAAAATGGTAAGGGGACTGCATTTATACAGAGCTCTTCTGGTCTACCAACCAGTCAAAGTGCTTTACAATGTGCGCCTCACAGTCACCCATTCACACACACACACACACACACACACACACACACACACACTGATGGTAGAGGCTGCCATGCAGTGCTCCAACCTGCTCATCAGGAGCAGTTAGGGGTTCAGTGTCTTGCTCAAGGACACTTCGACACTCTCTGGAGGAGCCAAGTATCAAACCAGCCACCTTCCGATTAACTAGACGACCCGCTTTACCTCCTGAGCCATGTCGCCCCACAGACATAGGGGCAATTAATACTAAGTAAACGCTGGGTATTTTCACACTTATTTACACTCGGTTACACATATTAAGCCATTTTATTTATCGCCCATCGAGTCCACCACAGGGGGCCTGGCTTTACATGAACTATTATTATGGGATAGCTCCTGTCAATTTACCGACGATATGAGCTCAATGTCATTAACGACTGTTCATTTTCCTTTACATGCAAGCTTAACCTTCTCAGACGACGAGGGTCCCTACTGATCTAGTCTGTGCATCAGAAGCACGTGTCTGCTGAGCACGCTGTAACTTATCATTCCTGTTGACGAGACGGAGCAGCCCGTTGCCCCGTTAACTGAATTATTAACTGCCGACTCAGCCGGGAACACACAGGCACGCTGTTAACCAACGCCGCCAGAGACCGAAACACTGAAATGCACCAATAACACGTGTGGTGGTGGTGGATATGGGTGGGATGGGGGGTGGGGGTGATCAGACTACATAGAGGAAGACAGAGAGCGAAAGGAGACGAAGGAAAAGGAAGAACGAGAGAGGGAAAGCTTGAAAGGGGACGGAAGAAAGGGAGATGCCATGTCTGACGACGTGTGGTGGGAGTTGCTGAGGTTATCAAAGAAAGGGGGAAAAAAACGAGGGAGTATTTAGCCGACCCCCCCAAACGGAGAGAAAACAGAAGCAGGAAATGTGATCATGTTTGAGCAAGACAAGAAAGCAAATCTCTGGAGAGTCTCAAAGACTAGTGCTTCGAAAAAACTGCTATGGGTAAGAAGTGGAGGGGTATAGAGAGATTGTCAGACAGGGAGAGAGGGAGAGAGAACGAGCAAAAGCGAGCAAGAGAGAGAGAGAGACTCCTCTGCTTTCATCTCCAATAATAGTGTCTCAGTTGCACATAGCATTTTCTATTCTAAAGCTGCCAGTTCCCCTCCCCAAAATAAGCCTGAAAAAAAAAATCATTGCCACCACATGGCAAGCACACACAGAACCACGTGTCTGCTTGTGTGTGTGTGTGTGTGTGTGTGTGTGTGTGTGTGTGTGTGTGTGTGTGTGTGTGTGTGTGTGTGTGTGTGTGTGTGTGTGTGTTAAAGCTTCCATAGCAGCGGGGAGTGAGGAGTTCAGCATGAATAATTGAACAAGGGGGGGACAAGCCTAACTATCACTACCACTGACAGCCTCATCTTTCCTGGAAGGGAGGTACTAAAGTTGGGGCAGAGGGGTGAAGAAGAGGCGGGAGAGAGCAGACACTAAACACCCGAACGAAACCAGCCTCAAGACTTGTAAGGCCCCGGTAGCCATCACCTATTAAATCCATTAGCAACAGCTGGGCCCCCCTTCTCTGCTGCTCTTGTGTCTAGGGCGAACAATGATCTAATAGTCAACCATGGGGGTCACGAGGCCAGGGTCAAGGGTTGGGAGGTCAAGGTTAGTGTTGGGGGTCATAGGCATTTTGGAAAGCTCAAACAAAAGCCTGATCCCATACAACCTTGGCTGAACAAACACATGCTCACCATAATTGATCTTAACACGGAGGGGGGTGGAGGGGCGGGGGGGGGCAAAGCCGATGAATAAAGATGTTATTGCAGCATAGCAGAGCCACTGGTCAAAAGGCACATTAACTCCTCTGGCACGATACAAAGCCAGGGACTGCTAAGTAAATTGCGACCCTACACCAGCTGATCGGGTCAGCTGGCATCCCTCATGTCAAACGTGCAACTTCTGAAGTGTTTTCAGAGACAAGCGCTCATTTCTGGTGCGAGTTAACATTTCCCCTGTCCGTTTCGCTGCACTTGTTTTGGTGTTTTGCCTTGTTAATCAGATTCCTGTATTCTCAGAGGGACGCGGTCTACACAGCCGCGGTTCAACATGGCCAAATTCTGTCCAGCAGTGAGTGGCTTTGGTGGTGGCTAGCTTCAAACTCATTATAATGTTTGGATGGGTAAGAGGATTTTCAGCAGAAAATCCACTGTAGCGGTGGGTTTTGTAGGTCATGAAGCGATGTAATCAGGTTTTGGCAATAGAAAACTAAGGAGTTTAAAGTGGGGGAGAGTGACTGATTTGTGGATTTGAATTGGATTTGGGGCTTGTCCAGAATCAGACCTAATGGTTGTAATCTGACGATGGTGACGGGGGGCGCTTTGTGTGACGTCTATTATGTAACACCGGCAAAAAAATATGAAGAAGCCTGCAGACCCCCCCACCCCTCCACCCATGCCCACCAACTCACTCTCCCTGGAACGCCCTGTCACACTATTTTTGTTTCTCTCATTCCTCCTCTTCCCCACTCCCACCATGCGTTCGTTTCTTCACTCGTTTATTTTCATCAGCCTCATCCATCCCTCTTCTGCCTCTGAGCAATCTTTTGCTTCCAAGTTTTTCTCCCCCCCCCTCGCTCGCTCTCTCGCCGTCTCTCTCTCACACACACACACATGTTTCACTTGAAGCCAGATCTCGGTACTGACTTCAGGCAGATTACAATTTTACATTACATCCCAATTAAAGACTCCATCAGCAACTGTTTGGATGCTACAGCTCATTTCTGGAAACAGAAAAATGAACCCTGTGTGTGCACTGATACGTGTGTGTGTGCACGAGCAATTCACACAGCCTTTTAAAAATACCAAAGACTGAGAAAAGCTTGTGTTTGTGTTTGTTTCTGTCTAATCGCAGACGGCAGCCCCCTGCTAAATCCCTATTAATGATCCCATTTACACTTGTTGCCAGATTGATCAAAGTTTAGTGGTTGTGTGATCCTAGGGCCTTTTCATCTTGTCTGGTTTGGGGAGGAGACTGTGTGTGTGTGTGTGTGTGTGTTTGTGTGTGTATATAGCACACACATTAAGCATTACATGGGATGTAGTTTATTGGTGCAGCAACGGGTAGTTGGTCCCAAACGAGGGTGAAACACCATGATATAAAGGCAGAGAGCCGGGTGGTGTGTGTTGGTGTGCTCACTGCATGTATGTTGGGTACTGGCTGCTGGCTGAGATCTGACAGCTTTACAAACACAGCCATAATGGCCAAGCCTACAAAGTGCTAGTGCTGCAGGGAAAAATATATATATAAACATTTCTCGTCCTTTTTCTCAGTATTTCCCTATATCCATCCGTCTATCCACATATCTATTTATTCTCTCTTCACCCCACGTTTCTCCTGTTGCCATCAATTTGCGGCACGGTGGCCCAGTGGTTAGCGCTGTCGCCTCACAGAAAGGAGATCCTGGGTTCGAACCCCGGGGTTGTCCAACCTTGGGGGTCATCCCAGGTTGTCCCTCTGTGTGGAGTTTGCATGTTCTCCCCGTGTCTGCGGTGGGTTTTCTCCGGGTGGTCCAGTTTCCCCCACCATCAAAAAGACATGCATGTTAGGGTTAATACTCCTGTCTGTGTCCCTGACCGAGGCATGGCAAGACGAACTGGAGTTGGTCTCCGGGTGCTGCACAGCTGCTGCCCACTGCTCCTAGCTCCACAGCTAGGATGGGTTAAACGCAGAGAAGAATTTCCCCATTGGGGATTAATACAGTATATCACAAAAAAAAAAAATCAAAATATTTTCATACCCCCCTCCTAGTCTCCATACATCCTATCCATGTTCCCAAATCGCTCTCTCTCTCTCCCCTTTGTTATGTTAATTGTTGTCAAAACAAAGGGGAACTCTGAAATCGCTGTCCCATGAAATATTGCTCTCATCTGTTGCTGCCAGAGTGTTGGCTGGAGTCATAGAGAGAGGAGGGTGGGTCATCGAGGGATGGAGAGACAGAATGAGAGAGAAAAGAAAAGAAAAAGAGAAAGGAAGAGAGCCAAGAACATAAGATGATGAGAGGAAAGGGGAAGTTATTGATGGAGGGACAGAGGAAAAAGAAGGACAGATGGCTAGAGTGTTTTAATCTGCACTCCTCTCCTCCACTCATTCGCTGATAGACCGCCTGAGATCATTCATCACCTGCACACAAGGGCTAAAACAAACACACACACACACACACACACACACACACACACACACACACACCTTCTCCATCGTCTTTATGGTAGGTAATCAGCTCTTCCACGATAAGAGCACTTCCCCTTCTATAATAGTGCATGTTTTACTGCCTTTGGTGCTTGTGCACGAGCGAGCGCACACATACACACGCACACAAACACATATCCCAACAAGTGTAATAAGTCTGCTGAGGTTTACAAGGCCAGCTAAGGTTTATAGCTTTCCCACTTTCACAACACGTAGAATACACTGGCCTCCTGCAAAAGCCGTTAAAAAGTCAGCTTTTCTGCAATGACACAGTTGGATGCTTCCTCGTTTCTACACAAGGACTGCTGCTGGGAGGAAACACAAAACAACACTGAACATTTCACAGAAAGTGTGACATACTGCAGAAGACCAGTGATGCTTAACTCCGGGACTAAATCTGTACTAATGGAAACAGACCAACAGGCCCTGATAACGGACACCTGGAACTTTACCTGTATACTGGAGTAGCAAACCAGTCACCATCTTTGTTTTAATCCTTTTTTTGGTCTTATCTAGTGTGAAGCATCCTTGGATTCCTTGAGAGGCACTACACAATAGAATAGAATACTCTTTATTAGTCATTTTGTACATACATACAAATGAAATGTACTCTCTGCATTTAACCCATCCTAGCTGTGTAGCGAGGCGCAGTGGGGGGCCGCCGTGCAGCGCCCGGGACCACCCTCCAGTTATGTCTTCCCATCACCTTGGGTCAGGGGCACAGACAGGAGTATTACACCCTGACGTGCATGTCTTTAACCAAGTTGTTGTTGTTGGTTTATCATTTACTGAATACAACCGTCCGTCCAAACAATAAGACTTTTCTACAGAAATCTAAAAGCCTTCCAGGACCTCCACAAGGACTACCCTCACCCTAAATAAGCTCTCTCTCTCTCTCTCTCGCTCTCTCTCTCTCTCTCTCTCGGCACTCTCTCTCTCTCTCTCCCCTCTCGTCTCTCTCGCTCTCACGACTGCTCTCTCTCTCTCTCTCTCTCTCTCCTCTCTCTCTCTCTCTCTCTCTCTCTCTCTCTCTCTCTCTCTCTCTCTCTCTCTCACAGGCACGCACAGCACAAATCACTTAAAGCTTTGCATGTCACAATCTCTGCATATACATCACACACAATTTGTCTCATGAAAGTGGAGAGAATCTCCCAGGAACAAATAAATAAACATGTTCATGTGCGCGCACAGGCACATATGCACAAACACACATTCTCACCTTTCATTTTTCTTCCCCGTGTTTCGTTTGTCCTGTGGATAATGAAAAGGATTTATTGGGCCGGTGTGGAGAGCTAGTATTCACTCAATCACTGCCTATTTCAAAAGCCGCATGTAGGCATACAGATTAACCTCTGATAGTCATCAATCTCCTCCTCACACTGCCGGTCTCCCAGTGGGTTCACCTCTGCCGGCGCTCACCCTGAAAGTGCCCATTTCTATGATTTTGATGGGGGTGGGGGTGTGTATGTGTGAATGTGTGTACGTGTCCCTTGTGTGTGAGTACGTTAGTGATGTATATTGTGTCAGATTAGATTGAACAGTAATACCTTTAATGGAAAGGCTGGGAAGGTCAAACCACTCACCTCTGGAGTGACTGAGAAGGAGGGAATGGATCGATTGTTTATGGACAGGTATACAGAGAGGGAGAGGATTGTGTGTGTGTGTGTGTGTGTGTGTGTGTGTGTGTGTGTGTGTGTGTGTGTGTGTGTGTGTGTGTGTGTTTTTTACAGCACAGCGCTGAGATGTCACCCTACTATAAACAGCAGAGTTCTCAGTTTGCACCTGGCAATCCCCTTGACCCCCCACTTGCCTCCCTACCTCCTACACATTGTATTGAAATTGTGTCCTCCTAGTGTTGTATTGCATCTGTGAGGGTGAGATGGAGACAGCGTGTGTGTGTTTGGATGTCGTGCGACCTGATCTTGTGTATTTGTGCATTGAGGTATACTTGCTGCTGAGAAGGCATTTCTACCACATCAGCTACATCACTACCTACCAGCATCTTCGCACTTGCATCTTGAATATGCATAATATGATACAGCACAGTGTTCAAACAAGAAGGCCAAAACTGAACAGGCTTGCAAACTTCCCCAAGTGAGTCCCAACAAATCCCATAATAGTACTAATAGTTGCCTAGCAACACAGCCTAGCAACCAGCAGCAGAGTAGATGGACTATCACTGCACAGGAAAACTCAGAGGGAGACATGCCTCCACTTACAGCCAAGCAGCCGTTTATTAACACCGAGCCCCAGGGAAAACACCAAACTACTGAAACAGATATGCCGTATCGACTGGAGCGCGTGCACAGATCCATCTGCAATGCTAACACGGTGGACTGTCTTTCACTGGGTACAGGACTGGGTTTCTGTTGACGAACAGAACCACTTAATGCAGAATATCCTGCAAACAAAAGGTAAAATGTGCTGCGAGCGTGTGTGAGTGCGGATTCAATGATGGATGCCGGTTTGAGTTGAGCGGACAAAAAAAAAAACGCATTCATTAAAAGCATGATGTATTCATAACCAGAATTCACTGACTAAATCATTCATTTCATGTTCACCCAGACGCGCAAAGTCTGTTTATCTGGATACAGGCCCTCCTTGACAGCACGCCGGTGCATCAAGACCTTGTCCCTTCAAATGAACACGGTTAGCGATTAACGGATCGCATTAGCTCATAGGGGTAATGGATTTTATGGACTGGAGCGATTGCCATATTAACCCCCATTTCATTTAGCCTAACAGTTAGCATTTTGATTATCGTGTTACAGAATCGCGGCTCGCCGACACTGTCCCACTGCAAAACTCTGTATTAGCGCATTCTGTGTGTGTACATGACCCCAAGCATTAACTCGGCTTTCCCATTAACCAACTCCAGGAAATAGTTTTAGCCAGTCTGGCTTGAAGAAAAAATTGTGTTTTTCCTACTGATGAGCAGTTTCACTCCCCGTCTGTAAATCAATTATGTATAATTTCCTGAGAGAGAGAATCAGTGCCCATTTAAAATGAGCAATAAGACTTTGTGTGTGTGTGTGTGTGTGTGTGTGTGTGTGTGTGTGTGTGTGCGCGCGCGGTGCGCGCGCGGCGCGCGCCCTACAAACAATGACCTCCACTGTGCTGCTGAAAACAAGTGCAGACTAAGAAAGGAGTGAGTTACCACAAAGACCCAAACCACATCCCTCAACCACTCCTTCATACCCTTGCCCACATTGCGCAAAATATGCACCTCCAGGATCGACCTCTAAGCCCACCTGAAGACCCATAAAGACCCAGATGGAGGACAGTCATACTCAACCCCAAGTGACCGCCGATGATGGTGTGTGTGTGTGTGTGTGTGTGTGTGTGTGTGTGTGTGTGTGTGTGTGTGTGTGTGTGTGTGTGTTGTGTGTGTGTGTGTGTGTGTGTGTGTGTGCGCGCGTGCATACAGTTGGAGCAGCAATTTACAATAAAAATAAGAGACATGTGACATGCTAGCTAGCAGCAGTGCAGTCACTGCAAACACATTTTGTAAATAAATGACCATGCATAGCGTTGTCTTCAACAGACAGCATTTTGGGAGATCTTCACAGGAAGTAATACAGGAACTGCAGAGGTACATGGCTACATCACACCAACTAATCGTGGTTTTCGTAGTTTTGAAGGGAGCGCACTAACACATAGGGGAACTGTGGGGGACATTTTCAGGGAGAGGTAAGAAAAACAGGGAAGCAGAGGTGTGAGGTTTATCTTCAATTTCATTTCGCATTCATGAGAGATCGAGGAGGAAAGAAACTTGTTTTGTGTGTCAGAGCCCTGGAGGGCCATCTGGCACTGTTGCTAACTTTCTGCTGGGACAAACAAAGCTTAAATTGCAAGTGTCTAGAATGCCTCGCCCCCACCCCCATCAACCCCAGCCACCCTTTCCTCATTTTCTTCATTATGCTTGCTGTCATACAACACGCAATATGCATCCCAAATCCACAAAGAGCCACTAACTACATCGTTCCTAAATTGGCATCACAGGCTCATTACTCAACTAAAGGAAAACAATTTTGCCGTGTGTGTAAAAATAGAGCTGAAGAGGTGAGAACTAAACCAACAAAAGCAAATTGGCATGATGAACTTCAGCAAGGCTGAGATTTGGAGTGAGAAACTGATGCCACTTACAGGATAACCACGGTGGGCGGGACAGAGAAAGTTGAAAAGTGGAGTGTCAGTCATTTTAATTGCAGAGCATGACACACGGACCAGCCAATCACGTATCTAAATAACTACTGGGGCAACAAAGGGGGCGAACAACATCCTCAGAGCCAGAAATCTGTCACCCGTCTCTTTCTCTCTCTCCGTCCCTGTTTCTCGCTCCAATCTGGGAGAAGTGAGTGGGGCTGATGTTTCTATTTGAAAAGTGTCTCCCTCAGTGTGTCTTTTGTCGGCCAAGTCTGAAGCCCACGCTGCGTGAAACAGGGTGCCTGCAAACACTTCCTTACCACACACACTTACGTCTGCAGTGTGCCGAGCCGCTGGGGAATCACAGCCTAAACTGTGGTGCACTGTATCGCAACACAAGGTGCTCGGCAGAATATACGGCACTGATCCACCATGAACCCTTTTTAACCTTTAACGGCACACTCAAACATGCTTATGATGCCGCATGAAAAGACCCCAGAAAGCACTGCCCAATTTCAAAGGGCCAGATGCCTTAAATGCGAGTTTGTGAGCCTCTTAATCAGCCCTGTGCTTCTAAGAGTTCACATGGGCTCAGCAGCAGCGTCCTTATTAGAGATGCTCACGCTGTTCAGGCTCTACAAAGTTTTGGGATACTAATGGCAGACCGTACGCCGCTGCAGAGCACGGAGCGGTGGACTACGTACTGCTCTCCTGTTTGCGGCTTCAGCTGATGAGGGCCAGGCCAGGGTGGTGGTGGTGACAGAAGGAGAGAGGGGAGCAGTGGTTTGCTTGGTTTGCCAGTTGCAGGAGCGGGCAGCTGAGACTAAACGGCTGTAATGGCCTAACGAGGAGAGATTTGGTGGCCAAGCCAGACAGAACCGCCACGTGCCTGCCTGCAGTCGGGGTCCCTGTTTTACCAACTTCCCCTCTCCTATCAGGGAAATTAGCAGCTCGTCTCACTCAGTCTTCAGTCGCACTCTCTCTCTCATGTCTCACTCTTTTCCCCCTTTCCCACTCCTGATCTCCTTTTTCCACCCCAGCTTCATCTCGCCTCCTCTGCACACATCACGCCTATCCTGCATGCTGTGTCCCCTCCGCCGTCTTTCACCGCACTCCTTGCCATCTATCCTCTTTTCCCTAATTGATATTCAGCACATTCGGTGACAAAGCCCCCCCCCCCCCCTCTGCCTCTCTATGCTAAGGGCTTAACTTTAATGAAAGGGGGAAAGTTGATTACATACGGGGAGCGTAAACTAGGCCTCCATCCCCAGAGAGGGGCACAGTAGACACCAAGTTGTGTTTTAGTCAACAATGAGAGAGGATGGTGAAAGAAAGGATTCAGGAGTGTGTGTATGTATGTGAGGGTGATTCTATGTGTGTGTGTGTGTGTGTGTGGTGGGGGGGGGTGTAAGTATACACACCAGACTGTTCTTGGTATCAAGGACACGGAGAGAGGACTATAATAAAGAAAGACACGGCTATGCTAAACACATCTCTACATCCCGCTGACGCGGAACAGAAAGACACAAACGGGCAAGCGAGGAGGACACCTCTCCCAGAATTCATAGCTCCATTTTGGGGCTCTGCAGTGCCAACGCAGCGGCTAACCCAAATATATCTCTGGCCATTACAGCAGTCAGCGGTGACAGGACTAAGGTTGTGACAGCAGATGACATGCACGCAGACAGCACTTCGACAAGACGCGGGAGAAACAAACGCTCCTTCCAGTGCTTTTTAATCGCCTTTATCGCTCCACAAAAGGAAATTTGTCACACACAAAAAATTTGAATAAAAAGACATTTCTCACACCTTCTCCCACCGGATCGTTTGTGATTTGTTTTGAGCTGAAGAGGAGGGAGGAAAAGGGAACCGACTGTGGAAACAAAATTCCTCCCTAAATTCATCTGACAACTTATCTCACGAGTCTTTCTGGGTCTTTTTGTACGTTCGCTCCTTTTTCTGTTTGGAAAAAAAAATGTTTCCATGCTTCAAAACCAATATTCAAGATAAAAGCACACACACAAATAAATGGGTATTGGGGTTGCTTTTCTCAAAAGCGTGAAAGCAGTCTCAGATGGATAGATAGAGAGACAGGCGATGAGAGACAGGCGATGGGGGGGGGGGGGTAAAGGCAGTGCAGTGATTGCTTCTTGGGTGACACTGGCCAGAGTGTAAATATACTCGTGTGTGTGTGTGTGTGTGTGTGTGTGTGTGTGTGTGTGTGTGTGTGTGTGTGTGTGTGATTCAGCTAATGACTCTGGGCACAAGGGAGGGCTCCCTAAAAAACAATTGAAGAAGTGTTCTACTGGCTTGCTCCCTGGCTTTCAGCTGGCAAGGGCCATGGACAGAGGGAGAAGGAGTGGGAGGCCAGAGTGGCAGAGGAGACACACATGAAGAAATGAGGGGCTACGAGGGGGGTCACCACTCAATATTTCCACAAAAAGAAAAAAGGTACTAGTTTTCTCATTTTTGGATCATTTGTGAGCCAAATATAGGTATCCATTTCACATTTCATGATATTGGTTAGAATTTTGCTTTCCATCATGTTTATAACTTTAATTCTCATAATTATATTTATTATCATTATAATTTAAAGTGTATCCGCCATCAACAGAATGCAAAAAAAAGGTAAAAACTAATAACTGCAATACTAACAAACAAAATTTTCCTCAACAATGGCTACACATACTCAGCTAGTAGATCAACTGCTCGTGTATACAAATTTGTTCTTACACACCCATGGAATTTCTTAGCCCTGGATTTTGTCTCACAGACGAGTGTAGGAACTGGGTAACCCCTGAATTTAGACACCAACTGGCCAACACTGATGTTCCTCGTTGCAGGAAGTGGATAAATGATGTGAGTGGAAGGAATTACAAATAACCACGCGGTTTAGCCTCTGTCAGACAACCTTCAGGGCTAAAAACCCCATGGGTGTGTAAGAACAAATGTATGTACGAATGACTGATGAATGAGGCCCATCGTTTTCATCATACACATCACGCTGCAGTGCTTCTAGTTCAGTACGCTATACGTACTCCTCCAAAACGTACTTTTCAAGAAGTACGCCGCTAGATTTGTTTGAACGTAGGAAAACATTTGCTCCAAGAGAAATAAAAGTCACCTCAGGACCATGCTCTACTTTTATTTACTTACATTTGTCAATGTCAGCGTCTCTTGCTGCTGAAAGCAATATTGCTTTAAAATGTGGCCAGTGTCTCACCGCTTCTCAGCGTCAAGGTCAGGCATGGTAACACAAAAGATATTGATGGACACAAAGAGGGACAGCTTGAAAACTGTTTGATTGATGCAAGACAAGAAGGGTCTAGAGGGGTGGTGTGTGTGTGTGTGGTTTGCATAAATGTCTCGGTACGCGCGTTCACCAGCGACAACTAACTTTGTAAACAGCACGGCAAAGTGAAACAGGTTGCCCCACCTTGCATCGTACCCTGCAAAGGAGAGAATGAAGGATAGCAAAGGAGAACGAGAGAGAGAGAGAGAGAAGAGGACACGTCTCAAGTTGTGGGAAAACATGCTCTGTTTCAACCAGGCTGCACTGCCAGGGTCCTTCAGCGAAGAAAGGTACGGATATAAAACAAATTTGGCCACATTTGAAGAGCAGTGAAGATGCTTCAATAGGAAAAGCCATGTGTTTCAGCCGAGATAGCGTGCATCAGAGTTAAGGAACATTTCAGCTTAAACACGTTTCAGGGCTCCGGGGATCTCAGCTCAATCAGACCAAACGGTCACATCTTAAGATGCCGTGTGTGCGTCTCAGGACAACAAGACTCCCATTGAGCATCACGGAGGCACATATTGAAAATTCTCTATTTGCGAGTATGTGTGTGCAGGGAAGCGGTGTGGCATTACAGCTACATTCACGAACAAACACACACTCAATATTTCACCAAGACGTTCTTTTAGTGATGAGCACACTGCCTTTTTCCTACCAAAACAAAAAAAACGGGAAAAACAAGGACGGTTTCTAACTGCAGTTTGACAATTACCATTCTGTGTGTGCAGCGGGGAGAAAAATCCCACAATCCTTTGGGAGCACCGGTGTAGCGGAGATAAAAATCCGCTTATTAAGGTCTATGCAGCGGGGAGAGGAGAAAAGAGAAGGGGTCTGTAAAGAGAAGTCTCAGAATAATTTTCTTTCTCAATACCGGACTCCCCCTCCCCCCCCTTTTTTTTTTACAATCTCGCTCCCTCGCTCTCTTTAGCATGTTTTTATTATTGTTTCTATTAAGTGGCTTCACTTCACCTGAGGCAGCCTTCAAAGTCCTGCCGTCACACAGATCCAAGGACCCTTTCAAAAATGTTTACCATGGCCGATGTTTAATGGGCAAGTCAGAGGAATCTAAATGACTTCCCATTGTGTGCGCGCGCGTGTGTTTGTGTGTGTGTGTTTTTTTGCTTGATGGGGAGGCAGGGGTTAGGTTGATGACACACTTGGGCAGCGAGATGATGCTGATATTTGCAAGAGGGGTGCTTTCACACTAGGGACCCGGACTTGGATCTAAGTACACTTGACCCCCAGTGGTATGATGTGGGGGAATATTCTGAGGAAGCCAAGTGAGACATGAGACAAGACCTCTAATCCATGTCTTTTCTGGGGGTGGGGGGGGGGGTCCTAAATTGACTGTAGTATGTCGCCACTTTAACAGCCAAAATAATGTAACCCGATGAGCTATTGGAGCGCCTGGTATCGTTTTACACAAAATTGTATCATACAGATGCAGGACTTGCACTCACTAGTTATCTACCTTCTTGCTGTACAGTTATAGGCTATGCAATATTGCCCAGTTACTCCTCAGACGCACAGTACAGATTCAATAATGAAAGTAGGAAGCTCAAAGAAGGGTGAATCGGTTCAGGAATCAGGAACACTTTGTCATTTCATGTACTTGTGTATATGAAATTAAACGAAATGCCGTTTCCCGCAGCAGTGCAACACAAAGACAAAAACTACAAGAACTAAAAGAACACACATATCCAAACTAAACCAAAAATAAAAAATCACTGTCCAAGGGAACAAGCCCCAGCCAGAACGACTGTCGGTACTGCCGGTGTACATGGGCTAGCAGTTAGCTTAGCTTGCCCCGCTTCCACGTCCTGTCAGACTGCCCTCTGTGTTTCCTCTTCAGGCTCAGGGCCGTGGTCCTTGGGTCCACCAAATGCAGCAGACCGCGCTCTCCCAGCCGATCCAGCACAACCTCTCCCAGCCGGACACCCTCAACACACCTCCCCGCACTCCACACAACAACACAAAAACACCACAGTCAATGGTAGGTGAGACCGCCGCCAGACCGCCCTCGGTGTTATCGAAACTGCTGGTCTGCATGGGCTAACAGTTAGTTTAGTGTGCCCCACTTCTGCGTCCTGTCAGACCGCCCTCGGTGTTACCTTCTCGAGCGCAGTTCCGGGTTCATCCGGTTCAACTGGATGAAACGTTTATTGACAGATACATTTCATCACTCAACCAAGGGACATCTCCAGTCTAAAATGACTGCAGGGATCCCCACCCTTATAAACAATACAGTTGCATAACGACCGAAACCAACGACCAATTTCATATGCAAGTATGGGTGTGCCCATTAACTAGAGTTTCAATGGCCATGTGTACTATTCACAGAGAATTGGAGAATACTTGCAATCACAGCATTGCAAGATGGTGACAGATGTACTCTTACGCCCCCGCTTCAGGGATGGTCGTGCCCTCTTAACATAGATGGCCTCTTTGACTCCCCGTTCAAACCAGCGTTCCTCCCTATCAGGGATGTGCACCTCCTCATCCTTGAAAGAGTGGCCACCGGCCTGTAGATGGGTGTAGACTGCAGAGTCCTAGCCTGACGTGTAAGCTCTCCTGTGTTGTGACATTCCTTTGGCCAGCGTCTGTTTCGTTTCCCCGATGTACAAGTCACTGCAATCCTCCTGGCATTCAACAGCGTACAGCATATTGCTCTATTTGTGCCAGGGGACCCGATCCTTGGGGCGGACCAACTTCTGGTGCAGTGTGTTTTGATGTTTGAAAGCAACTGAGACACGGTGTTTTGAAAATACGCATCTCAGCTTTTCCGACAATCCCGCCACATACGGCATCACCACTGGTTTACGCTCAAGACAGCTGTTGTCCTTCTCTCTTCTATTGGCTGCTGGTGCACTGTTTGGGCGTCTTCCTGAATTTGACAAATGCCCAGTTAGGATCACCACACTTAACCAGGGCCTGTTTAATGTGGGATTTCTCCCCTTCCCCAGCTGCTGTGTTGGTGGGAACGCTGTCAGCTCGGTGGTACAGCATCCTGATGACTCCTAGTTTGTGCTCCAGTGGATGATGAGAGTCAAACCTTAAGTACTGATCAGTATGTGTAGGTTTGCAGTAAACATCAACAATCAAGAGGCAGGTAACCTTAATGCGCACCACGTTTAATGCCGATCACAGTCAATCACGGTCTTTCCCCTCTCAGTTCAAATGAAACTACTCCAGCTTCAAATACTCTAAAACACACACCCATGTGCAAACACACACAGGAAGACACAGACACACACAATGCCCTCAGAGGTTCACTTAAGGGCCACTTAAGAGCCTATCTACTGGGTGGAGCCTAGCCTGGCTTAGCCTAGCATGCTGACTGCTAGCACTGTCTGCAGGGACGAGAGACTGACGCAGTTGTGAGGTAAGTCAATTCCAACTAAAATCAACATAAACTCTGCAGAGAGGCAAGTTGGCACCAGCTAACCCAGTAGACTTACAGTGTGCAGTAATTGGCTGCAGGCAAGCTGGGACGAAGGTAGGAGAAAAAAAGGGAGAGACAGGCTAACCTTACCTCTGCAGCTGCTGCGACACAGACTCGGTCATAAATCACTCAAGAGACTTAAAGACCCCCCTCTGAGGAAAATCAAGTTTTTAACCTTGTTAACATGTACATGTGGTCTTAGGGTGTGTTACATGATTTTCAGGAGCAAAATAAGCAGTTTACGCCATAGCTGAGCATATCTGCTTTGAAACTGCAGTGTACCAGGGACAGTCTTCAACAAAAAAAAACGGATTCAGACAGGCATGGTTTCAAATGTCACAAACCTAAGGAACCAATCCCGTTAATGGATGGGACGGTGCTTTACATATCATCATGTGCACCCGCTTCCACGATGCGAGCCAGAGGAGAAGAGGTGTAGCTACTTATCGTAATTTTGCCAGCTGTAAATTTCACTACTTTCAAAATTATGGCAGAGGCGTGTCTTGTTTTCGGCTGCAAATTTACAAAAGGAAAGAAGCCTTCATTTATTACCAAAGAACCCGAAAATCTGAGAGAAACTGGTGCAGTTTATTTGGAAAAATCCCAATGTCCCAGCCAAACTTGAAGAGAGGGCGCGGGTTTGCAGTAGCCATTTTCAGGAGCACTGCTTTGAAAACGTATCACAGAAGCAGATGGGTTTTGCCACAGAATTTCTATTGAAGCCCGACGCTGTGCCCATTTATCCTGGGGACACAGCGAGTACGAGCCGACATGTTGGTCAACTGAGACTTTCTATGGTGTTAAAGCATTTCTTCCTGACGGCGCATCTGAGTGTTTATCTTTACAAGGCAGATAACTTGTCAGAGCTGGCAAGTGGGACCAAGGTTTATCTAACATTAACACCACATCATTAGCTGAACGTCGTCGAGCCAAGGGCTCATCTTATCCATTACCATTGCGTTTTTAATATTGTAGAGAGCAACACATTCCCATTACCATTCTGATACGTCCACTTGTACGTGACTGTGGCCAGTCTGTTGCCTCGAGGGGGTTTGGACAGAGGGACGGAGGCAGATATCGTCAGTCACAGATACATTTATTACGACACATGCATACAGACATGAAGAGTAGACAAAGCTGGCCACAGATCTGGCTGGCACAGACAGCTTTCTCGGTCTTTCCCCAGCACAGCTCATGCCCCTTCCTCCCTTCTCCCTCTCTGCTTCCTCACGGTGACAGCCAACCGGAAGCTGCCCCACCCGGCACGGTGTGCTGTCTGTGGCACACACGGCATCTCCCTCAATCTACCTCCCCGTCTGCGCCACCCTGCCGTCTCTCTCGGTCATCTGCTACATTCACCTCCGCCCGGTGTGGCAGTGGTGGTGAGGCTCCGCTTACCATGCTGGCCCAAGAGGGCAAACCGGTGGCTCAGCGGGGAGGATAAAGGCTCCAAAATCACACCAGCTCACCAACTCCTCTCCGCTACAAGCCACAGCAACCCTGACCAATTTGCTCTTCTTCTTCTTCTTCTTCTGAATTGCTTTCCAGTTGGAACATGTATGGCTGAATTACTCCTATATTACTATTTGCCATGGTGTAGCATACAGTAAGTAGCAAGCACAACAGAAAACAAGCAGAAGTTACTGTGCTTGGTGAGCAGAGTCGACGGTGAGACGGTATACGGACTGCAGGTGTGCGGCAGAGGAGGGGGGGGGATGTAGGCGAGGGACAGGGGGTGGTGGAGATTTGAAGTAAGGGTGGGGATAATTTGTATATTCATAGACTCTGGCTTTTATAATGAGGGAGCTCGTAGATGTGATTTTCAGGATTTTAACAAGATAACGGAACTTATTTTGCAGAAAGAAACACATCAGATAATTTATTATCTCAAGCTGAGCATTTTATGTCTGAAAACATGACTGGAGGAGAATTTCAATGAGTGAGAAGTGGGGGAAAAAAGGGAGGTGGTGACTGAGGGAGATGAGAGAGAGCGAGAGAGAGCGAGAAAATAACAGTTGGCTTGAAGGTGACAGGTATCAAGGTCTCCCAACTGTGTGTGTGTGTGTGTGTGGGGGGGGGGGGGTTCACAGAATTCACTACATGTTGGTCATGCACTCACTCTTCCTTTGTATGGTTTGTCTGCTCATTCATCCGTGTGTGTGTGTGTGTGTGTGGTGTGTGTGGATATATATAAATATATATGTTGTGTGTGTGGGGGGGCATCAAAACTCAGGTGATCGATAATTACCAATACAATAGATAATGACAAGGTCAGATCTGATAAAACTAATTTGTGATGAAAGACAAATCAGCACTTCCAATTTTTTTTCCTCGTATCAACATGATGCTGGGTAATGATCATTTTCCCCGTCTTTTTTTCTCTATACAAACTTTAGCAGAATATCATAACATGTCAGAACTGGGTGTACTTTTAGTATTCCTGACCATTACGGAATATGAATCTCCAACCGTGGCAATGTTAGTGCCATTGCCCATTCAGCGAGCAACTCACAACCACACACTGTATGAGTAGTTGCCTGAGGCTTTATCGATTTTCTACTTCTGGAGCAGGAAAGAAAAAGAAAAAACCTAAATTTCAAGGAAACAATTTCATGCCCCCCCCCCACACACACATATACATACACAAATGCCAATGCATGAGTTACAATTTAAACATAATTAATGCACCACAATATGGGAGGGGGTGCATCTACAATGAGAAAACTTGAATAACCTTTTGCTGTACTATTTAATTGATGACATCAACTTTAGCAGTTGTTAATTAAGCAGCAAAGAGCCAGAACCTTCACAGTCTGCTACACAAGAGTAATTAAAGCAGAGTCAAATGCTTCTTCTAATGCTCGCGTAGAGAAATGGTGCCGTCTTTCTTCAGCAGAGGTGGCGAGTGATTCTTATCGGCTATTCTTCCACCTTTTGACATCACTGGAATTGAAAGGAAATGTGGAAGACTGTGTGTGTGTGTGTGTGTGTGTGTGTGTGTGTGTGTGTGTGTGTGTGTGTGTGTGTTGGCTAAGGTTTGGGGTGTCTTCTGTGGTTAGCAGCTCAACGATTCATCAGAAAGTGTGAGAAAGGGAGCGAGCTTGGTACACTTTGTAATTACGTTCCCATTTGGCTAGCCTGGCGAGGGCTTGATATGGTTGAACAATGCTAGCAGTGATGCTAATTAATTGGCTGAATAGATCTAGACTTTAAGAGTGGGGCTTGACAGGTGAGAGAGAGGGAATTTGCAGAATTTGCAATTAGTGCACACTTGAGGGACTTGTGTAGCTTTGAAATTAGTTAATCAAAGAGAGTTTTGGCAGAGCCATGGTGGTGTTAGTAGTAGTAATACTCACCCACACTTTTTTCCTCCATCCCCCTGCCATGAGTATACAGTGCCTTGCAAAAGTATTCAACCCCCTTGACAGTCATCACTAATTTCTGGATTATAAAAGAGACCCACACATCTGTTCCTGAACAATATTGTTTTTGTGAACCCATAAATTCTAACAGCATGTCCCCAAAGCCAAAACAAGTAATGTTTCGCTGACTTTTTTAAAATAAATTAAAAACTACAATGTAGCGCTTGCCTAAGTATTAAACCCCTTGTGCTCTGAAAGCTCCAAGTTTATACAAATGACAAATTATTCTTAAAACAAACTCATGTAAACGCAATTGGACATAATTAGTGTGCACCTGTAAGATATTAAAGTAACGGTCTCGTTTATGGGTATGAAAAGCACTCTGTGTAAAGTTCATTAGCCGGGCGTGAACTCCATCAGAAAATGAAGACAAAGGAGCACAATACTGAAGTAAGAGACGAAGTGATTAAAATGCAGAAGGCGGGAAAGGGATACAAAACAAAATCCAAGTGTTTGGATGTCCCACGGAACACTGTTGGATCCATTGTCAGAAGGTGGAAGCTGTCTCACACCACCCAGATGCTTTGTAGGACAGGCCGTCCCTCAAAGCTGAGTGTCTGAGCAAGATGTGGGCTGGTGAGGAAAGCCACAGACGATCCTGCAGTCACTTTGATGGAGCTCCAGAGGTCAGTGGCTGAAACTGGAGTAAATGTGCATGAGTCAACCTTATCACGGGCTCTCCATAAACCTGGCCTGTATGGGAGGGTGGCAAGAAAGAACCCGTTGTTCAAAACTATGCATATAAAAACATGCTTGGAGTTTGCTACCAAGCATGAGAGAGACCCAGTTAGGGCCCAGACACACCAAACTGACATCAGAGAACTAGCGGCGATGAAGGCCGACTGTTGTGTCACCTCACGTCGCCTGTGTCTGGGCCAAAAAGTAGCACTTAAACACACCGCAAAGACTACAGCCAACGGCCAGCTAGCATGTACGTTCTGCATGAGAGGAAATAACTCTCCATACCAGCAGGTGGCGGTAGTCTGTATTCGTCATTCAAATTTTGAAACCGGAAGACCCAGGACTGCAGATATACAAACCATAAACAAAGCAGCGTTTGCTGACCATTTTCACTCAACTCTCGCTCACTACAGACAGTGTCGTAATATAGCTACTTCAAACTGAGAATACGTCTGATAAAAAGTTGAGAATGGCACTGGCGCTGTGAGCTCTTGGTCTTTTGGTTGTGGAAGACAAAAGGAAGAGGTGGAGGCAAAAAACAAGGAGAAATCGCACTAAATGGGGGAAATCATGGATACTACAGCGACAGGCTCAAGGGGCTTTCCCGAACCTGTGTCCAGACCTGGAGATTGCTTGCGTAACTTCCGTTTCTCTTCTCGTGCACTGATTCGCTACGCTGAACAGCCAATCAGAGTGATCTCTTTCACTGACAGGCTCTGCCGCCAATTCAACATAGTGAATCGGCTGAAAAGCTGCCAACGGGTCTGACTCGTGCCAACGGTGTGGGACAAACCGCAAAAACTAGGGCCACAGACGCTCACTGGTGGCCCGACATCCATCCGCCTGGTGAGTTACGGCCTTTAGGATGTGGGTAAAGGTTTTGTGGTCAACTGAGACAAAAGTTGAGCTTTTTGGCCAAAACTCAAAGTGTTATGTGTGGCGCAAATCTAACACTGCTCATGCCCTAAAAAACACCCTCCCTACAGTGAAGCATGGTGGTAGCAGCATAATGCTATGGGGCTGCTTTTCATCTGCAGGCACTGGGAACCTTGTTCAAATTGAGGGAACAATGATGGAGCTAAACACAGGGAAATATTGGAAGCAAACCTGTTGCAGTCTGCCATAAAACTGAAGCTTGGGAGAAGGTTCACCTTCCAGCAGGACAGTGATCCTAAGCACAAGGCTAAAGCAACAATGGCATGGCTCAGCAACAAAAAGGTGAACGTTTTGGAGTGGCCAAGCCAAAGTCCGCACCTCAACCCCATTGAAAATCTGTGGCACAGACTGAAAATCAAAGTCCAGAGGCGCCATCCCACCAACCTGCAAGACCTGTACAAATTCTGCCATGAAGAATGGGCAAAAATTACTCCAGAAGAATGTGCAAAGCTTATACATAGTTACACCAAGAGAATCATGGCTGTTATTGCAGCAAAAGGGTACACTACAAAGTATTGATATGTGGGAGTTGAATACTTATGCAAACACTACATTTTAATTTTTAATTTCTTTTGAAAAAGTCAGTGAAGCATAACTTATTTTGACTTTGGGAACCTGCTGTTAGAGCTTATGGTTTCACAAAAATTATATTGTTCAGGAACAGATGTGTAGGTATCTTTTATAATCCAGAAATGAGTGATGACTGGGGGTTGAATACTTTTGCAAGGCACTGTATATCCCCGAAAACCAAAGGGCAGAGACACAGCCCACGCTGTCAGCAAATATGACATCACAATCCCAAAATTCTGACTTCGGTATTGGGAAGCTGTTTTTTTTTTCTGCAACAATAATAAAAATCAAAAATGAAAACCATCTAAGTGAAACAGTGACTGTACCACAACATATACAGTTTATACACCGCAACAACTGCATTAGTCAGCATTATTTATGCATCTGTTTGTTTGTTTACAGACAATACTATCACACTTAATTGATGACAGCTGTAAAAATGAGGAGCCAACTTTTGAAAAAGAGCCTTCTTTGTACGAAACAGTTTATGACTGTGAAACTGCTTCCACATACTGGCAGCAAAACAAGACCTTATTTAATTTTCATTCCATTGATTTCTCCTGGATGAGGTAAAGGTATTGCTAGGGATGGATTGCAGTGGTGTGTCAATCTATGTCTTTGTCTCTGTTGTGTGACCCCTGTAATTAAGTGTCCCTGTAAATCCTGTATTTTGTATAAATCTGTATGTCTTACTTGTTTGTGTTACGTATGCACCTACTGTTGAAAAGAATTTCCTCCTTGAGGACAACTATCTATATAGCTCTATCGGAGAAAAGATGAACATCGAGGTACCACCAGCCAGTGATTGACAGTTTTAACACTTGATGTGTCCCTCCATAAAGATAAACATCTGCTATTACGGTATGTTTGCAGCAAGTCTTCGAGCACAGTGCTGCTTGGCGAGGCCTCCTCAGTAACGAGCTCGTAACGCACGTGCGCGCACACGCACGCACACACACACACACACACACACACACACACCCTGTGCCAGCTTCTCTCACCAGACCCAGCCACATAACAACATGCTAATTAGAATGGAAAGAGAGAGAGAATGAAAGCACAGAAAGAGAAGGGAGAGGATGGTGATGGAATGACGTCGAAAGGAAATGAGACACAGGAGAGATAGAAGGTGAACAAGGAAGCGAGCAAGGGACAAGGCAATGAAACGTTTTTGGTGTGTGTTTGTTACTGCATTGTGTATTTATGATTCTGGTGACTGTCATTCTTCACAAAACTTCCTGTTCACCTTGGCTTACAATCTTGATGCAGCTGATACAATGAGTGCAATTAGTTTTGTAGCGTTATGAAATTGATCGAAAAACCTATATTTTTGACAACCCTAGCATGCACGCACGCACACACACACACACACACACACACACACACACACACACACACACACACAAAACCAACAATTTTTCCAAATCCATGTTGTCATTAAGCTGACAGAGAACATTTCATTTGAAATAATAAAATGCTGTTTCCAAACCAGGGCCAATTAAGTCTTTCCAAAGTCCCTGGCAAGAAAGTGTTGGTTCTGCAGTTATGTCGCCATTATTGGGACGAGATTATTAGGACCAGATTTTCTTTTGTGAAGGACGAGCCACAATGTTTTGATTCAACCATCCAAGCGGTGAAAGAGAGAGAGAGCATGAGGCACGCAAACTGCACCAGTGATCAAAAGCACACATCCCATGTTAGCCCCTTCCGAGTTGTTTACTCCCCCCCCCCCCCAAAAAAAAGCTTCACTCAGCCTTTCGAAAAGCCAGCCTCGTCTTACCGAGAGCCAACGGAGCATCAAGTCAACTGCAGTTCCCACTGCTGGGAAAAGATCAGGCACAACTTAAGTCATTTCCACCCTTCAACCGCTCTCCTTCAACACCACGTGCATACTGCAAAGGCCAGCCACTCCAATCCCTCACAGCTCAACGAGCTGCCACATACAGACACACATCTCAATGGCTGCGGACGCACGGTGTGAAATGAACATCAAACTCCGTCTCACCACTCTCGACCTCTCCTCCAGCCCGTCTACCCTCGCCCTTTCCACACATCACGTTCACTTTCGCCGATCTTTTAAGCTGGCCAGTTTTGCTCTCTACATTCTTTCAGTCTCCTTTTTTGTCTTTCTGCCCCCCTCTCTTCTTTTCAGAATGGGTCATTGTTAAAGGGGGGGGGTCCATTACTTTTGTTTGTGTTGTTGAGGTTTTATATCATTCTGCGGCTTCTCAGTATTGCTCCCTATGTATTCAACTCCCAAAATTCAAATTTTGGTCAAAATACGTATGTATGTTTCAGCATCAAAATGTTATTTTCCCAACCAAGCCCTCCTGAAAACGTTTTCCCATGTGACCTGACGTAGTTTTCTGCACCTTCGTCACTCTCCATGCTTACAATGTTAGCGAAGTGGGTGTGTTGGGGGGGGGGGCATCAGCATTAACCCGCATCACTGCTTTTTGCTGACGGCCGAGTGGGCGTTTCCATTTGAACGACCCGAAAGAGAAAGCAGATGGCACCACCCTTTAAATGAAATACACACAACACGCCGAGTAACTGAAGTCACGTCTCTAGTAAATACTGGCTCAGTTTTCAGGGAAAGGTCAAAGATGCTGAAGCTCTTCAGCGGTGTCACATCGATTCTACACTCAACGTTTGTTTGAGTTTGCTGTGAGCAAATGCTGTTGCGGCCAATCAGCACATCCAAGCACCACAAATGGCAATCAGGCTTAAAAACGACAAGGACCATAATTCACGGCTGGGTGTTCACCTCGGCGACAAGCTGGAGCGATGCGGGAGTTTCGAGCCATGGAGTGATTGTGACTCGGATGTATGTGTGGAGAACATTCGAAACCAACTTGCAGTGATGCGGTTGGTAACCACAGCTCTTTGGGTCCGTGTATGTGTGTGTGTGTGTGTGTGTGTGTGTGTGTGTGTGTGTGTGTGTGTGTGTTCATGTGTGTGCATGTACTACTGCCCTGCCCAGCCCCTGGCAGCTCATTAATTATAAAAGGTGCCCTAGCAGGTAGGGGAAAGGCCAAGCTCTGCAGCAATGGCATCTATAAATACACACCTGAATCACACATGTGAGGCGTGCAGCTAATGTTGCATACGCTAACACACACAGACAACTACATAAATGCTGGCGGGTGTACATGAATACACACATGGTCACAGAAAACACACACACACACAAACACATGCAAAATTGTGGGCAAACACATCGAATGCACAAGCAATGAATTTCACCATGTTTAACCACTAAGCCTTACTGACTCAAGAAAAACACAGAGAACCAGAGTGGTTTTGTTTCCGTCTCTGCCAGGCCACATGTTGCTCTCCGTCTAAATCAGGAGGGGAACCGCATTTCTACTAGCCGCTCCACTCTCCCCGTGTACTTCTCATCAACTAAACACTGTGTCTCACTGACCAACCAAATGGAAAAGGATAGGTCGTTGTTTATGTGTGTGTGTGTGTGTGTGTGTGTGTGTGTGTGTGTGTGTGTGTGTGTGTGTGTGTGTGTGTGTGTATAGTCCTTAACGCTCTGGAAGACATACTCGCAAGTTCTCTCTCACCATCACTCACTGGTACATTCTCGCTTGCTCCACATTTTCATGTCCTACCATTTCCATTCATTGACCCTGCTACTTTAACCTTTAATTTATCTCTCTTGCACCCCCTCTCTCTATTACGCTCTTCCTACAATGTCGACCTATGCTTGTCTCCTCTGCTAACTCCTAGTTAGTCTTCTATCTATATCTCTGGCTCTGCATCTCCCTGTCCTTGCTCTGCTCTCTCTGCTCCCCCTTCCCCATCTGAACCAATGCAGGGTTGTGCTGGCACAGAGTGACTTGCAGGGGAACAATAGTATTGTCAGGGTTTTGGGGTAAATAAGGCAGCCGTTTCATTCTGAAACCATTCCCAAGTCATTACCGCACTTCACTTCTTGTTTTCCCCCTCCTGGTTTTTGCACAGAATGGCCACAAACCTACCAACACACAAACACACATGCACTCTCTTATACCCTTATACAAAAGCAAACACTCACAAACAAACAGCGTTTTCCAGCTCCCAGTTCAAGAGGGACTGGAACCTGGAAGGGTCTCGGCAAACCTTGTGCACCCGGCAATAATCAAAATAAGCCGTACTGACAAACAATGGGTTAGTAATGAGAAGCCGGGAGGGGGGGTGCTTTAGCATGCTTAAACTGCATGCTTTTTCACTAACCTTTTTAATTACGAGGCATGCGTCACCAATTCTCAACACCTGGAGCCTCATTTATGAAATGAATTGCTCTGTGTAAGATTTTTAACCTTAACCGTCCACAGGGTTAGTGGTTGTGTCAGGATGTAAAATTTTGCCAAATCGTTATGCGGATTGACAAGACCATACCGGATCGGTCAAGGCCCGGGTTAACAACAACCGCCATCGGTGCTGTGCCCTCACAGGGTACTGATGGAAACTATCAAACCCACTGTGGCGACCCCTGGGAAACAGGAAACAAGCCGCGAGAAGAAGAAGAAGAAGAAGATTTTTTAACCCTTGAGTTTGTCTGAAGGTTATTTGTAATTCCTTCCCTCCCTGACATTTGTTGCTTACCTCTTGTAACTAGCAATTAACCTGGATTGCAAAGACATCAATTTTAATTAACTGGTGTCTAAAATCAAGGGTTACCCTGTAAGAACATTTCATAAATGAGGTCAAAGCATTTGATTACAAATATACATTATATCTGATCGGGGCAATTTTTAGACCACTTCCGCAGCACTGTGAGACATTTAGGGAGTGTACCACTGAAGATATTACAACATATATTTAGGTGTGTGTGTGTGTGTTTCGAGAGTTGAGGTCTTTATAAAAGAGAGAATTGCATGTTATAAGACTACTGTCCACATCTCTCTCGCGCACTCCTTTCTCTCTCTCTCTCTCTCTCTCACACACACACACACACACACACACACACACACACACACACACACACACACACACACACACACACACACACACACTTCCTGCAGGATATTTCATCATTAGCTCTAAGCAGTTAATCCTGTGCTCCACTGGTCACCACTCAGAGCTCAGCCTATTTCAATAATCTGCATCTGGGCCTAAGCAATGCATTGTAGCACGCACGCACACATGCACACACACACACACACACACACACACACACACACACACACACACACACAGCACTAAGGCAACTGCTACTCCGGCCAGAATGAAAAATTAGTACATCCCATTTACACACCATTAACATAGTCACCTAGTTTTTAATATTAACCACTGCTGGAAAATTTCCCTTTGAACAAATACGCACAATAAGAAAACATGAGTTTGTTCTCGTAACAATGTAATTTTTCACTGCCTTCAAATCCTTTGTAGTGCCTTTTTGAAGTGATACATAATGTATGTGTCAGAAATGAGGGCACCTGGTACAAAGGTGAAACCTGTGGTAACAAGGAGAACAGGGGGAAACAACGGAAAGGTCAGTACACAGGTTTTAAAAGCGAGATGGATCAGACTCAACGAGGGTTATTAATAAAAGCTGGGGCTTCTGATTCAGAGACAGTATGGAACATGAGAATTGACAGATGTCGAGTCAAAAGTAGCTTGACCTTTCTCTGCTTCACAACAAACATGAGCCATTCAGCATTGAAATGGACCCGTTTTTCCCCCCATGCATCTCCCTTACAGCCCATAATGACAAACTCCTCTCTCTGTCTACATTTCTCAATGCACCACTCCTTCAAGTCTATCCCTTTCCATCTTTTTTCATCTTCGTCTCCTCTCGGTCACTCTCGTCCCCTCTACCATTTCGCATCCTCTCTTGCTCCTGTCTCTCCTTTCTCTTTATCTCAATTACTCTTAAATCGAGAGAGAGAGAGAGAGAGAGAGAGAGAGAGAGAGAGAGAGAGAGAGAGAGAGAGAGAGAGAGAGAGAGAGAGAGAGAGAGAGAGAGAGAGAAAATTATCCATTTCCACAACCACTGCTCTTAGCTCTTGGCCAAACAATGAAAACTCCTCTCAGAAAGGTAGGAGTGTGTTTTCTTTCTCCGACAATGTTAAATGAAGACAAATGTACCTATACACAAACACACAAACAAGTGCACACTGCAACTCACAAACAACTCGGCAATACTTTCCAGCAACTGATGATGTACACAAATACACAGAATTCACTACATGTTGGTCCTGCTGAGCCTCTTCCTTTGTATGGCTTGCCTGCTCATTCTTCGGTGTGTGTGTGTGTGTGTGTGTGTGTGTGTCCGTGTGGCCAGTTCAAGGTTAGCTGCTCATTGTATTGAGCGCCAGTGCTCCCCTGCGGACCAGACGGAGGGGAGATGCATTAGCACCTCGGCAGGTGGCCTTCAATCTCATCTTTCCCCTCACTCCTCTTTTTCCTACATCCCTCCACCTGCCTCCTGCTCATCCCCCTTCAGCCCCTTCGTCCACATCTCCGTCCACAGCCCTTGGAAGCATCTGAGCAGTTTATGTTCAGGGGGTCTGCATGTTGGTTACGTCTGTGTGTCATTCACCCATGCAAGCATGCATATCTCTCTCTACACGTTTGAATGCCTGAGTGTATGTGTGTGAGCCTATGTGTGTGTGTATATCATGCATGCGTGTCCACACTAATGGATACGACACACACACCAATGTGTGTCAGGACCAGGTGACCATAAAGGAAACTCAAGCCCACGGGGGTTAAGGCTTTCCTCTTGACCTGCTGCTGTTCACTGACCTCCAATAATGGGTTTAAACCCTTCTCCAAACCCAATCCTGAATTTCCCGTCTCACAAACATTTTCATCTCTTTCTGCAGCCGATATCCCTGTGGCACACAGGCCCATGGACACACTGACTGACTGACTGACTGACTGATAGAAGGCATATGGTCTATTCACTTCCAATAGCAGGAGGTAGCCATCAAAGAGCTCTCACATCAACTCCACTCAGCCATGGACAGACAGACGCAGGGAGGGAATAAAGACAGGAAGAAAGGAGGAGAGGGAAATTATGAGAGAGGAAGAGGTGGACGGAGGAAAGGGGGGTGAAGACAAATGAGAAGAAAAGGACAAAGAGGAGAGAAAGAGGTGCGAGGTTTGAAGAAAATCAATGTGAAGGAGACATTCTTCATGTAGGAAAGTGCGAAAGGGGATACGAAGGGGAAAGCCCGTGCGAGGAAGGTGTGGTGTAACACATCACATTTTCTTTTTAGCTATCTCATAAGTCCATATAATCTTATACTGTTTCAATATTATATCCTTCTCTCACTCAGACATGTGACTAATGTATTTTTTTCTTCTTTTTTTGTCTACATAGTGATGGTGGTCGTGTGCCTCGTGTCCTGGGCTGTTCCCGTGGTGTCTGGACAATGCTTGGCATCCGTCTCATCATATATATTTTATAATTCTATCTATCCATGCATCCATTATCCAAACCGCTATCCTCTTTCAATGTTGTATTCTGTAAATTGTGCAAACACAACATCCGTTGCACATCTGTCCATCTTGGGAGAGAGAGCCCTCCTCTGTTGTTCTCCCTGAGGTTCCTTCCTATTTTTTTCTCCCTGTTAAAGGGTATTTCTATGGAGTTGTTCCCTATCTGATGCGAGGGTCTAAGGACAGGATGTCGTGTTGCTGTAAAGCCCCCTGAGGCAAATTTGTAACTTGTGATATTGGGCTATACAAACAGAATTGACTTGACTTGAGTGTGTAAGTGATGTCAGCAAGTGCGAGAAGCTGCTGTGAACCGGAGCCGAATTCCTCATGTGCATGGGCACACTTGGCCAATAAAGTTGATTCTGAAAGTGAACCGACGGCACATAGCCCATGTGACGAGAGGGGTTTAACTTTGTGTGACACAGAATAAAGACCAGCGTGGCTTTAGCTCTGGCCAGAGGATACGTAGCATTCTGCTGATTCTACAGCGCTGCCTGCTTTTTGCTGACAAGATGTCGTTACGAAAGCCCCCTCAGACTGTGTCCGAACGGACATTACAGAAGAGAAGCTGGCATCCGAGAGGGATCGGAGAATTGGAGGGCAGATTTTCTCTCCTCCACTCCCACTCCCTTTTGTGTGTAAAACATTTGTGCATGTTTTCTGTATGTTGTCTGTCTGCCTCGAATTGTGTACGAGTGTGTGCTAAACCAGTCAAATGTATACTATGGTACCTACATTACGGTCTAAATGCACAGCATAAAAATAAGGTAACAAGCATATTTACTTTATTCACTCAACTTCCCGCATGAGCCCTGGCCATTTCCCAACAACTTCACGATCTCATAAACCCCGAGACTATAAATGCTAGCATTTAGCTAACCCAAACACAGTAGCATTAACACGTCCATCCATCCTTTTACTAACATTTAATCAGGGTGACATGCTAGTCATGAACCATAAATAACAGAGAGAGCGAGCGAGAGGTAAAGTGGGAGAGGTAAAGAGGAATGAGGTATGGAGTGGGGAAGGTGGAGGAGCGTATATAAATCAGTATCCATTAGCCATGATGTTATAAAGTCACTGATGAAGGAGGGTGGGCTGAGGCTCAGACCTTTATTGTCCTGTTGTTTCCTTTTATTGCCTCTGATGTCATCTAATGGTATACAGTAATGACAAGGGCGGAGAATGTGTGTGCGTGTGTGCGTGTGTGTGCGTGTGTGTGTGTGTGTTAATTGCGGCGGTGGGAGGGGTAATGTGTCAGGGGCGTGTCTGAGCGTGCACGTGCGTCTGTGTTGACAGAGGGATTTGATCACCTTTTGCACAAGATTGTGCTAGTCTGTGTTTTTATTTCGTGTGTACATATATAGTATGTTTAGAAGAAGAAGAAAGAAGAAAGCCACTATATTTTGTAATCTTATGGTTACAATGAAATTTGTTCTCTGCATTTAACCCTTCCTATTGTACAGAAGCAGTGGGAAGCTGCAGCGCTCAGGGACCAACTCCAGTTCTTCTTTCCATTGCCTTGCTCAGGGACACAGACAGCAGTATTAACCCTAACATGCATGTCTTTTTGATGGTGGGAGGAAACCGGAGCACCCGGAGGAAAACCCACGCAGACACGGGGAGAACATGCAAACTCCACACAGAAAGGAGCTGGGATGGCCTGGGGTTCAAACCCAGGACCTCCTTGCTGTGATGCAACAGTGCTAACCACTGGGCCACTGTGTGTGTGTGTGTGTGTGTGTGTGTGTGTGTGTGTGTGTGTGTGTGTGTGTGTGTGTGTGTGTGTGTGTGTGTGTGTGTGTGTGTGTGTGTGTGTGTGTGTGTGTGTGTGTGTGCAAGTATTCATCAGCGTCTCTCTCGCTTGCCAGTACTGTGGTTTTTAAGGAGGCGGCCCGGGAATGGATGCAATGCAAAAGAACCACAAATAGTCCAAAATGTAAAAGCCTGGAAACCACCTTATTAGTTCTTCACCACTCTGACATTTCTTAAATTCCCTTCAGCCTATCGTTCCATCAACTTCACACATAGAAGCAACGAGCACCAACCAAATAAGTCACTTATTTCCCCTCTTTCAGACGTTCGCCTAGAACAACAACAACAAAAACAACATGAAGGAATAGTCTTGCTGCCTGCCTGTGTGCTGGCCCGTCTGTCTGCATCTCGTCAACAACCCACTCCAGAGAATGCATAAGGGGAGCTTTACTGGTGGAGAGGGAGGGTCTCCCTTCCATTCCATTCTTTATACACACTCTCTCACATACATTCTAAAGGGGAGGCATGTTAACCATTACCCCAACCCTACACCCCCTAACCCTAATCCAAACCCTTAGCGATGAGCACCTTTTCCTCACAGCATGAGGGTCCTGGGTTTAAACTCGGCCCTTCTGTGTTGTTCCACTGTTTGCGTGTGTTTAGTCCCATAGTAGCTGAATTGGAAAGTCTAAACAGCCCAGAGATGTGAATGGTGTATGAATGTTTGGGCCCTGTGGGAGGCGGGTGACTTGTCTGTCACCCTACCTTCCTGACAGGATAGACTCCAGCCCCTACAACTATGTGAATTCTAGCTAAAGGGGCAGTTCACTTTTTGGGAGTTTTGGCCATTTTCGGGAGCCTAAGGGACACACTCCAATGCCCCAGACCATTTTTCCACACGTAGAATTGAACAATTATGGACGTCCAGTCAGCGCGAACAGCCAGCACAAACATGGAAATGACCAGGGCAGCGATCCCATCCTCTAAAAGCAACAAAATATGGTTCTAGTGACACGCCAAAGCAACATGCATGGTTAATATGCATCTTTTGGGGTTATAACATTTAATATTATCAGATTATTCACACTTATTCTATCTTTTCACAATTGTTATGCCTCTTGAGGGGGTTCAAGTGTACTCATGTTTATTGTTTTAAACCCAATAAAAGGCTAGAGTTCTTGTAATAAATCATACGTGCCAAGAATATACATATTAGCTATGCACATGTTTTTGGAGTCCCTAGAAGTCCCTTTTGTTACTTCTTTAGAGGACAGGACCACTGCCCCAAGCGCTTGCATGTTAGTGCTGAGTGCATGTACAGCACGAAGTTCAGATTCTATGTCCCCTACACCCCAGAAAATATCTAAAACTCCCAAAAAGTGAACTATCCTTTTGAGTTAACCTTTACCAATCCCTGTGTGGAAATTTCTTCTCTGCATTTGACCAACCCTTATAAGTTAGGAGCAGTGGGCAGCCACAGTGCAGCACCCAGGGACGTTTAACTCCTGAGTTCTGAGACCAATACCTTGGTACAGATAGAGGAGATTTAACCCTGATACTGCATGTCTTTGGATGGCGTGGGGGGGGGGGGGGTTTATTCGCAGGAGACCCAAACGAACAGAGAGAACATGCAAACTCCACTCCATCTATCAGTCCATGTATCCATCTCTCTCCTCCTCTCTGTGAAATGCGGTTCTCCTCGGTCCTAAGAGGCTAGGCCGGCCTAGCTTGCTGAGGATTAGTCTCAGTCATGGCCTTGCTGTTCAAACATAATGGTCACCTACCCAAGCCATGCACGTGTGCGTGCACGTGTGTGTGTGTATGTGTTTGGCAAGCGAGAGAGAGAGAAAGAGGGGTAAAGGACAGTGGCTCTACCACAGCACCACCCATCCATCACCACGGCAGCAGTGCATCATCCTATTAGCCCTGAGAAAGGCGGTGTGAGGAGTACATGGGGGTTGAGGGGGGGCGGGGGTCTAAGGTGGAACGAACAACACGCCAAAACCCAGCTTATCCACCGCTATCTTACTAATACACTTCTACTGAAGCTACTATGGGGGAAAATCTTGTTTAGCCAAGGGCCTTCCAGTCACACAGAGGATGATGTGTTTTGGTGAAGGGGGTATTGGGGTAAGAAATGTAATGACAAACACTGCCTACAGACAAAAGAACTCTATTGGTTTCAAGCAGCTTCCAAATCAAGCATCCAAGGGTCCCATATCTTTTACTACAAAAATATCTAAGAATGTGTGACCGATGTGAAACTAATAATACCAATACAAAGAATGTCACATTTCAAACTGCAATGCTGCACAAATGACAAATCTAACTCTAACATGTATTGATTGTACAATTGTTTACAGAAATTTGAAACGCAGTTAACTCTCCTACTTGAATTGATGTTGGGCAGTGGTTCATCATATAGGGATGCCTCAATGTGCCTTAGAGCACAGATAAGAAACCTGTGCAATTGATTCTGCAACATGCTGATCAATGCAATGTGCTGTCTAGCAAGTTTTGCAACATGCTGATGTGTGCTACATATTTTTCCCCAGGGCAATGCTTTTTATAAAAGTCCAACTACAGAGAAAGTACAGCCGATACTGCTAGTACTCCTGGTAAAGAGGGATGCATGTGTGGTGTATGGTGCAGTGGATGAGGACAGTGTTTGGAGATACCAGATAGGCTTGGCTCCAATAATGAAACCCCCTTAGGGGCTCTCCTGATCCTCCCTGCCTCACAACATGCACACACACATACACACGCACTCTCTCACACACACACACACACACACACACACACACACACACACACACACACGCGCGCACAACCATGTCCTATTTTCTCTCTTATCTCGTTCTCTCTCTCTCTCTCCTTCACTTTGTATCGCTCTCACACAAACACAGATACCACTTCCTCCTGCAAAAATCAGTCCACTCAGCAGGTTTGCCCGAAAGTCAATCTGCCTTACTACTACCTTCCTTCCTCCAGCCCATAGGTCCCTAATTCCCAGTACTTGTTCTGCATTCTCAATGGGGAGAAACCAAATACCTGCGTCCATTCATCCATCCGTCTGCCTGTCCATTCATCCATCTTTCCTATCCCCACCCTTTGTTCCTGCCCAGTAATTCTCCTTACCTTCTTGACACGTCCACTCTTTGTGCCCACAAACACCAGTGAGTGGTTCTTGTAGACATAGGCAATGACCGACGTCATCTTGTCCACAGCGTCAGAGAACAGGGGCTTTCCACGCACCATCTCAGACACGCCCAGCGGGGCGTTCATGTCCAGGCCGCAGAAGTCGTCATCGATGGTCAGGAGCTGTGGCAGAGGGAAAGGGTAGACGTAAGGAGGAGCTGGTACAAACTACTGTAATGTGATAGGAAACGAGAAACGCACACATTTTGTCATTGCCCAAGTGCTCGTATATGGGATGTGTAAATTGGGGGTGAAAAAAATGTGCCCCCCCTCCCCTCCAGGCCTTTGTGGGACAGTGCGCATATATATATATATATATATATATATATATATATATATATAAGGACTGCCAACGATAAAAAAAATTAATCGCGATTAATCTCTGAATTAAATAGTTCATCGCGATAAATTGTGCTTTAATTCGAATGTCTGAAATTCCATTATTTTTGCATGTCGATAAAAATGTTAAACCCATATTAACAATGTAAAGCAATTCAGTGTAAACCAATCCTTCGGTCTGCCGCGAGTCCCACACTTGGGCGAGGCGGTTGCCCGCTAGCCTGACTGCCGTTAGCCGCACCTGTATGGTTAGCCGCACCTGTATGGTTAGCCGCACCTGTATAGTTAGCCGCACCTGTATGGTTAGCCGCACCTGTATAGTTAGCGGCACCTGTATGGTTAGCCGCACCTGTATAGTTAGCGGCACCTGTATGGTTAGCCGCACCTGTATGGTTAGCTTGTAGGCGGTAGCTCAAACTCCCAAGTTCTTCGGCGATAACGAAATTCCGCTCGACACAAGACGCGTATTGCTTTTGCTTCTTCGACTGAGCCGTCTGGGCGTCCTTTTAGATTAAACCGAGCCATTCAAAAGTCCAGAGGTGTTTCTTCTGGAATCCACCACCGCGACGCCACCGGGCACGTGTAACTCTACACAGCTGCACAGCTGCGGCCTGATTAGCTAACTAAGGGTGCGTAGAAGGGACAAAATGCGCGTTAACGCGTTAATACGGACAGCCCTGATATGTACAGGTTCCGAGCTACTACCAGAACTGAGCCGTAGAACCGAGTCTGGGCAACAGTGTCGTATTTACCCTAACCATCTGGATACTCTCCTACAGCTGACCTGATGACCAGCAGGCTGGGAGATGGAGAGGAAAAGGTAAAAAGCTATCGTGTGTGTGTGTGTGTGTGTGTGTGTGTGTGTGTGTGTGTGTGTGTGTGTGTGTGTGTGTGTGTATCAACTAAATAATACAAGTTATTTTGTCCGTATGTATGTGTTCTGTTTTTGTATGTTTGTATGCTTGTTGTGCGTGCAGGAAAAGTCAGGGTAAAAGAGCAAAGAGAGAGAGACGAAGATGGGAGAAGACTGCAGTCAGGCTCCAGCCCTGTAACAGTGCCAGAGGCTGCTCTGTCAGGCAGCAGCCCCCTCCCTCCTCCTCCACGTACAGCCAATACAAACAGTAACTGTGGAAGTGCTAGTGTGGCAGGAAATCCACTGTGAAATGATTCAAAGTGAACTGGCTGAAATAAAATAAAAAAGAAATTAAACAAGGGGGATGTTGTGCAGCTCTCGGCCAAATCGGTAAACATCAGAACAGACAGAGAGGCTGAAAAAACGGTGGATGTAGTTTTAGTGGACATGCAGATATGAGATTGTTTGCAGATGAGAATTTTTCACGTGTGTGTGTGCATGTGTTTGTGTGTGTGTACATTTTGGGTTTGCATGCATACATTTCACATTGCCAGAGGGATATTACCACCTGTCACTGAAAAATAGAATGACTTATGGCTTTTGATAAGAGAATAATGATGGCGGGGACTAGCCATTATTCTGTATTCAGAATGGATGGATGTGAAACAGCGGGTTTAAGACTAGGGCGGACATTGGTTGATTAACAGCTTTGCAATATGCGGTGGTCTTCCGGAAGAAAAACAGTCATGAAAGTTGCAGTTGATGTCACATTTGAGTTCTTTCAAAACCCCAAAAAAAAATGTAGAGGGTCAGACGGTAGGTAGGTTACGAGTTTGAAAATCCACGCGTTATGGTTATAATTTGAGGGAAAACAATCCCCCATGTGCTGATTTGGACGCCCAGTCAAAGACATTATTAATAGCCCCGGTCTGTTAAGAATGATTAAACCACTTCACTAATGTCAAAATGTCTCATCCTGATGGATGAAAACCTTCAAGCTCTAAAAGGAACCAGATAAGGCTGAGTGTTACAATGGCATCCTGATTTTGATTTGGCTTAGAGCCGTCCAGCCGCTGCAGATCTAAACTGAACTGTATACAGTCTGGTGGATACAGAGGCTAGAGGGGGATGCTGTGAAACAGGGGTGGTCTTTTAGTTTATGTCTTCTTTTCCTTTCATTCCTTTTTTTTCCCCTGGAAGTGCACTCCCTGGGGTCTCAATCAATCCTGCAAGCTCAGGGTGTCTCCTGACAACCCTTCACTAAAGGCCATCATCACCAGAGGACTCAGACTGTGTCACTGTGGAGATATGGGGCTCGGTTTTCATTAGACAAATGGAAGGTGGCTAGTCTAGGCCGAGCTGTGCTCCAGGCTATAACATGAGGGTTACATGAAGTGGTATGAATGAATGATCGATGCAGAGGACCTGCATTTAGGTCACGACCATGCCGTGCAGGAGAACAACGCAGAGCGAAGAAGATGGTAGAGGGAGAGAGAGATGAAGATCACGAGAGTGCAAGAGTAAACAGGTATACTATATGGAAAAAGGTTAATATGGCATATTAAGTATCATACCACCCACCCCCGGACCCTTGAAAACGAGATGGTTCATCTCGAGGGGTTTACCCTTCTAATAAAATGTTATCACCTTTCATGAATGAAATGCTGTCGGGTGTGTACTCTCTGCCCTGCAAGCCTAGCGGAGGCTAGCTGGGAGACTGATGGTGTTGGGTTGAGAAGATGGGTCACACTGGGAAATCACAATGAAATATCAGTCTTCCTCAAGAGTGTTACTTTCCTTACTGACCTGTCATCTGTCTCTGCGTCAAACTATGTATCATCAAGATCACCCCCCCACCCCCGACGCACAGACAATCTCTAACATTGGTCTCCACTTATATTCGCTCCAATAACTCTACCTGCTGTCCTCCCAGCTCCCGCTGTCCAATCTATATTCCCGCTTTTGTTATGAAAGAAAAAATGATCCTCCCACTCACCGGTAGGAAGGACTGGGGAGTTGATTTTCATTATTGTGACCAGCCGTCACAAAGGAGCCTCATCACCTCTAGGGTTCAAAGGTTAACTGGAGCTATCACAGAGGAAATGGGAAACTGTGCATGCATGTGTGTGCATGTGTGTGTGTGTGTGTGTGTGTGTGTGTGTGTGTGTGTGAATGCCGTCACATCAGCATCAATTTGCTGTATGTGTGAGGAGTGCACATATGTGTGAGAAGATTTATGTGTGTGTGTGTGTGTATATGTGTGTGTGTGTGTGTGTGATACATCTCATCTGCCATCCCTGACGCCTGCCATGTTATTTCTGCCTCACTTCTGCAGGTTGCCAATCACAGCCCTATGTTCCACACCCTAATGAAATAGACACCTTTTCATTATGCTGCCACTGAAACATGACATTTGTGGGAGAGATGCCGTAGCCATCTCCGCTGAGGGTGCCAAATAATATAAATGTAGCCTATGACACAGCCTGCCAAAGAGGCGCCACTTTGTCACTCTGTCTTGCCCCATGCAGAATATCGTCCATATTTCTCCACTATTAAAAGACCATTAAAAGACTGACTCCCCCCTATTCCTCCCCTCTCCCTTCACATTCTTGGCTTTTATTTCGCTGGTTGGGATATTGATTTTTACAGTATAGGGTTATTTTATTAACATTAGTAACGTATTCAGCTTGGTAAGGAGCTATGTCTTCGATCTGCCGAGTGACCTAAATCTATGAGAGATAATTATTAGCTTGCTAGCTATCCTGCTAATGCTAGCTACCTCACATGCACTAACATGCACGTGTGATGCACTAACATGCACGTGTGATGCACTAACATGCACATGCGGCCGGACCGGCCTCCAAAACAAAGACCAGAGAAACTCGGATCATAACACAGAGATGGAGTGTGACTTCATTCTCTGCTTAGGATATGCCATTAGTCCGCTGTCTCTTTACATAGCAAATAGCTGCTTGCTGGTATAAATTAATGTTCAAAACTCGTATACAGTAGTACCTTTAAATGGCTACAACTTAATATCTCAAATAAAGAATTTACGGGGTGCCCCTGTGGCTCACCTGACCACAGCAGCCTGGGTTCAAATCCGGCCCGGGCCCTTTGCTGCACGTCATCCCCTGTCCCCCTACTATATCACTGTCAATAAAGCAAACATGTTGAAGAAAATCTTTAATGTAGGGGATTTACGAAATGTTTTTATTTCACCTTTGAAGCGGTGCGCTCCCTTTTGGGGTTGTTTCCGCTCATAACCCGTCAATCCACATAAAACCACATTCTTACCCCTGTCTGCAGGTTTATACGCATCTCTATCCAAGTCAAACAGGAAACCGTATGACACTGAGTGCCAAGAGTATGCAGGATCTCTTTCCAACCATGCTGATTTGAGCACCTTCAACCAGGGACGGACAAACTAATCGGTGAAATCACCCGGCGCATGGATCGGTTGGTAGGAAATCCTGCGTACTCTTGGCACTCTGTGGCACGTAGCTGATCTAAGTGGCCGTGTGACTACGAAGTCGCTCGTCTCAGTGGCAGAGGAGGAAGACAGAGGTGCCCTCCTTAAAGACAGGAGCAGTGGATCTGGGTTTGGACAGGGGCCAAATACAGAGGCAGATTCAGGTCACTCTCAGCCATATCCATCTCTGTGTCTCTGTCCGCCTGCCAGCGCCAGCACAAAGAGAGCTCTCTTCTGGACTGTGCAGAGGGATCAGCAGATACTGAGCGCCGGAGAGAAAAAAGGAGAGGGGATGCAGCGAGAGAGCAAGAGAGCGAGGGCGAGGGAGAGTAACAGAACATACATGAGAGAGGGAAAGGGAGACTGGCAATGAGAGACAGGGGGAAGGGAGAGAGACGGAGACAGGGTGTTGCTCAGTGCGATTAGCAGGGGCTGAAAGAGATCCACTCTCCAGCGCTCTCTGATGTATGGCCTAATCTGGGCTCGTACTGTCGGAAGGACTCCTTCTATTGGCCGCTAGTTCAGGAAGTTAATGACGCATTTTCAACCACAGAGAGATTTTGCTTCATATCACTGCCCAGCTTGACTACTGGAGAGTCCAGTGCAGCCCCGTCCGAGCCCTTCTAGCCAATCGACTTTTACATCCATTATTCTACTGCGCGTGTCCATCGTAATGCCATGCGACCCCCCTGTGCATCTCAGCGGGGGGATTCTGCACCTTGCTTAATGTCAAGAGGAGCCTCTTGGTAACATCTGCTGCATGTGTTTAGCCCGTCTTAATGTAATTCGTTGATTATATGGGGACACCTTCCTTGGCAAAGAGACTCGGGAAGACGGCGACGGGAAAATGGAAAACAAAATCCCTTTGACTTCCCTTTGTATAGTCAGCCACTGGGGCCTCCAGTATTTTCCTCTTATCCCCACGGTGTACGATGACTGGCCTGCCAGGATGACTGGCAGCGCTGAAGAATTACTATATTGCGGCTAAGTGTGTTTGCACCGTCCACGGTTAAAGAAAATAATGCCAACATTCAATTTAAATACAGCAAACCATAACCCACGTGACGCCCAGGACAACTGTCATTTTCAACCGACTCAGCTCCCAAAATGGTATGAATGGCTGTTGCTATGTGGCGCTAATTGAGATGTGCGGAGGGGCACTCGAATTAGGACGAGGGAGTGTAGCATGTGGCTGTCAGCAAGAATCCTCCAACACAAGTATTACATTTGCCCCGTGTAGTTTCCTTTTTGGTTTGTGTTCTCTTAAAAAAAAAAACAGACGACTCATGCCCACTTAGTACGATTATGTCAGTGATTATGTTAATAATGTGTCGCTGAGATCTGCGTTGAGGGGGGTGTGTACGACCGATCGGAGAAACGCAGTGCGGCCCACGTCCCCGGCCTTTTCCTCCGCTTGTCTCCGCACGTGCGTGCTCGTGGGTCCGCCGTCAGCTGGGCCGTCGGTCACAATGCCGCCAACGTGTATAGTCTGTCTGACCGCCGATCCATGACGCCCTCCATCACACTACCAACGCGTGACCGAGCACACCCTCCATGATACGCACACGCACATACATGCGCACAAACACACACACACACACGTAGACACAAGTGACACATTAGATAAAGTAATACACACACTATACACAATATATACACACAACGTACTATGAGATGTACACACACACACACACACACACTTTCTCCTTTCCGCTTCCCTGTGGAACTAGGGGGCAGTCTAGGGGGAGCGCAGAAGAAGACCTACCGTCTTCTTCTGCGCTCCCATCCGTCTGTTCCTGACTCCAAACGGCTTCTCATCATATCCCCTCTTAATGTTCAATGCCTTGCCTATAGGCTGTATATTTATAGATACAGATCCCCTGTCTGCATCCACAGTGCCGTCTGTCTCTTCTTCTGTACACTTTCCCCCATCGTCCTCTCCTCAGCGAGCGTCTCTGGAAGCCCTCCAGCTCCACGTCCCTCCATCCCTCACTTCCATTCATCAGAAAGGCTCCCCTGCTTTTAGATGACTTCCTCAGAGAGAGAAAGGGGGGAGGGGGGGGACAGAGGAGACGATGCCCAGCCTCAAAGGCCTAGTGTGCAGTCCTAGTATATGGGAAATGTGTACATATATACACATACTCTCTGTCTCTCTCTCTCTCTCTCTCTCTCGCCCTCTTTCATGCACACAAACAAGCTGATGCGGGGATGTGTGAAGCATATGCCTGTGATCCCCAGCTGGCGAGCTTCGGATTAAAGTGCTTCCAATGTTTGGCTCCACTGTGTTTGTCAAAACACTGGACAAACAGACGACAAACAGAAACACTGCGGGTACTGCATATATACAAAAACTCAGGTGCTCACCCACACGTAAAAACCCGCACAAAGTCGTCCTGCAAAAGTAACACAACTCTCTTGTTTGTGAAACGCACACAGGCACGTCCAGCATATGCACCAACACCCCATGACGAGCGGGAACACCGTTCACAAAAGCGACCCACTCTGTGTGGGAGAGAGACTGAGAGCCGATGAGCAGTTCATTGTCTCGGTGAGCACGCGGTCATGGTGAATGTGTGTCAAAGTGGCGGGGTTAGGTGCTCTTTAAATCACGGAGCTGTTTGGTCCTCCACGGGGCATTTCAGCAGACGGGGTATTTTTGCACGGCTCCAAATGAATAGCGCCCCAAATCTGGCGTGAACGTGCGGCCGTCGGAACGAAGTAAAGGAGCTGTCACCGGCTAGATATAACGCCCCTTTTGTACGGCGCCCCAGAGGGCTTCTCCAAAAAACCACTCACAATGACTAGGAGTGAGGAGGGCACTAATGTGTGTGTGTGAGTAGTCGCGCACATGCGCACACGCGCGCGCGCGCACACACACACGCGGCTGGCCGATGTGATGCCCAACAATGATGTCATCTTGATAAGCCGTGCCATCAATCCTCGGCAGATCAATAGTTTATAGGATGCAAAGTGGGATGTTGTCATGGGCCTGTGCACATTTGTATTAGAAGTGTGTACAGGCAAATCGATGTGTGTGTATTAGAGTGCAAGAGTACATAAAGAATAATGTGTAGGGTCAGCCCGTCGCTCGGCGTGAGCCTCAGAAGAGGCGGGTCTCTCTGGGCGCCTTGTCGCGTTGGTGCGATTCAACACAGGGAAGCGGGTTTCCATCAGCGTTTTTTGGTATTTTCGTGCTCATACCTGCGGACGGCGGGAGCAACAGATAAGAGGTGTGGAACAGGGAAGACCGCCATCCAAGTAAGAACTAATGGAAAGAGCCGGGGCAATAACTTCACCTTGTCGTTTATTGTCTTCCAATGGCGTTGTGTCAGGATGACATCCGGACATTGTCGAGACCATTTTTTACATGTGAATGAATGATCGTGAGAATCTATTGCACACCATTTTTTTTCACAAAATGAGTATTATTTTAAATAATATGAATTTTGCTTTAATAGTGTAACCGGTTATTTTCTTGCCCGGTGCGGGATTCAAAACGAGTTGTACTGCTCCACAAGGCGACGTCACTAACCGCTCGGCTAAAGGGTCAGACTCGTTAGCTAGGGGCTAACGTGTCTTATTCGTAGTTTACAGTCGTCACTCTCTCCCGGAAGCGCGCCCTCGCGCTTTGTTATTCCCGCGCTCCGAAGAGACTTCTGAGGATCTGCACACTTCCGGATCCCACCGCTGCCGCGGTGGGATCCGGAAGTGTGCAGATCCTCGGCTAAAGGGTCGGCTAAAGGGTCAGACCCGTCAGCTAGGGGCTAACGTGTCTTATTAGTAGTTTACAATACTGTACTTTACGATACCACAAGTTTAAAGCTGGGCTCGTAGATATGGTGTTTGTGCATGCGTACGCAGACGTCGGCGTCACACCTCACGCCGTGTTGCATGCAAAAAGAGAAACCCTCGCTGTGACGTGAGGGCCTCCAAAACAGGAGGGTCCTTATTCCAGGCCGGACCGTGGCTGCTTGGGAGAACACGAAATCAGGCGGTGTGCAGCTGTGTCACAAGTCGTATGTCAAGTACAAAAACATTCAGCAAAAAGAATCCTGAGTTGAGTTTTTGACAACAGAATTTAGTTCTGACGGCAAGAGAGGAGGAGGAGGAGGAGGAAGAGGAGAAGAATGGATGAAAAGCAAGAATCTAAAGAAAAAAATAAAAGGCATCCAAATCCAATCCGGTCAGGTTTGAAAGGCACGGGCCAACTGGTCAAAATATGACGCAGGAAGCAGGAGACACTTGTTTAATCACAGAATAATGATACCGTGATGGATTCTGACCTTTAGAGAGGGGTATCATGTATGGAGATGTAATTAACAAGCCAGCCAGCAGACTAGCAGGTGTGTGTGTGTGTTGGGGGTGGTGGGGGTGGGTGGGGGGGGTAGTCTGGAGGTCCTTAATGAATCCACTAGCATTTCCCTTCCTGAGGATGTGGCCTAGACTGACTCATCATCTGGCAGACACTGATTAAGCCCCGCAATCAGGAGCAGGGTGATGAAGATGGCCGCCTCAAGAGAGGGTGGCCGCATTAAGCGGAAGAAGAAAGGAAAGGAGAGGACTGGCAACCTCGAGACGAATGAGAGAGGAAGAGCGGGGAATGTCAGGTGGTAAGTAAGAACATGAGGATGACCTTATTTCAAGTGGACGATGAGACAGAAAGGAGACAGGGAGAGAGCCAAGGAGAGAGTCTGTGTGTGTGTGTGTGTGTGTGTGTGTGCACGCACCTGAGTGTGTGTGTGTGTGTGTGTGTGTGTGTGTGTGTGTGTGTGTGTGTGTGTGTGTGTGTGTGCACGCACCTGAGTGTGTGTGTGTGTGTGTGTGTGTGTGTGTGTGTGTGTGTGTGTGTGTGTGTGTGTTTGCATGTATGCGTGTGTGTACGCGTTGTGTGCGTTGTGTGCGTGTGTGTTGGGGGTGTCCAAGGAAGAAGTCTCAAAGAAACAGAGGTGGCCGAGTAGAATAATCTAATTAATTGGAATGGATTTAGAATGTGAAGTCAGTTGCTGATGACAAATGTGGAAGAATAGCCCGTGGCATGTCGGTTAATGACATGTAATTAATGGTCATTAGCAGGAGGGAAGCGGGAGAGCGCTTGCCCGTCATGGATGTACAACGCAGCCTTGTAATTCTCCCTTGCTTGGAGAACATCTACTGCACCGGCTGCACCTCTGGAAAGCGCTGCTACAGGGGGAGGGGGGGGGCTGTGTGACTGTGAGTGAGAGAGAAATGAAATGACAGCACAAGAATGGCAGCTGCTATTTTTATAAAGAGAGGGAGCGATGGACGGAGAGCGAGAGAGCGGCAAAGGCAGTGAGCGATGAATCAAAAGTGAATGAGAGGACAGAGCGCGTGTGTGTCTGTGTGTGTGTCTGAGAGAGCGAGAAGAGAAGGAGAGAAAGGGGGGAAGTCACCGCTTCGCCGCTGTTTTGGTGTTGTGTTGTTGTTTTCTGCTGACGCAGTGAGCACGGAGGGATTTTATAGGTCACATGCCACTTCACAATGATCTATGGATGCAGGTCCTTTGCAGACTGATACTGTTGAGCACGCATTATGTGGCTCAGCCGAGCGTGGCCATTTGGGGGGGGGGGACGCATCCTCCCCCCCCTCCTCCCCTCTCTCTTCATCCATCCCTCCTCCCCTCTCTCTTCATCCATCCCTCGCTCTCTTTTAATCCCAGGCTCTCTCAACTTCTGCCCCTCTCTCCGTCTATCCCTCTCTCACCAAGCCTCTCTCGCCGGAGATGTGATGTGGGGAGAAAACAAAAGGCTGGCTGGAATATTGATGCGCTCCTGTGCCGCCGCCGCCGCCGCTGCTAAATGCGTATGTAAACTACTAATAAGACACGTTAGGCCCTAGCTAACGGGCCCGTTGTTAGCCCCTAGCTAACGGGTCTGACCCTTTAGCCGAGCGGTTAGTGACGTCGCCTTGTGGCGCAGTACACTCGTATCGAATCCCGCACCGGGCAAGAAAATAACCGGTTACATTGGTGGCAGCGGTGGGATCCGGAAGTGCGCAGATCCTCAGAAGTCTCTTCGGAGCGCGGGAATAACAAAGCGCGAGGGCGCGCTTCCGGGGAGGGTGACGACTGTAAACTACTAATAAGACACGTTAGCCCCTAGCTAACGGGTCTGGTCCGTTAGCCGAGCAGTTAGCGATGTCGCCTTGTGGTGCAGTATACCTCGTATCGAATCCCGCACCGGGCGAAAAAATAACCGGTCACACTTATAAATGCAGCAGTGAGCTTGAAGTATATCCATATTTTGACAAAGGATGTCTTTTTGCGCCGTTGTATTTTTTACCTCGTTTACAGTTCCTGGTGTTTTATCGTGTCTCGAGCCATCAGCGTTTCATTCATTCTCCCCCCCCCCCTCCCAGCGGCATCAATGGCTGCCCACCGAACCAATCCTGTCATGGAGGTTTAAGAACCCGCGAGTTAAAGGCCAATACAGGGTTGCTTCCTATCGCAGATCATCACTTCAAATCCTCCTACGGTAACTCGGCCACCTTTAACCCGGGCTTTTGAGTAATTCCACATCCCCATGCATGTCCTGAAATAAGCCGGGCGCGGCTGCCAAGCCAAACCCAATGGGAACACTTTGTAGTCTGCAGCGCTCAATGTTCAGGTCAACTTGTGAGGGTAAGACTGGATCGGCGCCAGTCTTTGTTACACCGCTAACATCTAGTGAAATACTTTCCAGATGTGTAAACAGCCGAAAACTGCAACTGTGTGTAGGGGGGAGTAAATAAATGTGTTTTAGTCGAGTTTGATTCGAAGGTGCAACCTGAAAGGGGCTTGTCCGTTATTCAGTTCATCAAAGTGGACTGACAGCCAAAGCTGCTGGATGAGACGAGGACAGGAGTAAAAGAAAGACGAGGCAGCTTTCTAACATTCATATTGGGTCTAAGAGACTATTAAACAAATCAGCACTGGTTTCCAAATGCAAGGGTGGTTATCAGAAGTGTGTGAGTTGTCTTTGGCTAGCCTGTGTCTATTCTTACCTGTCATTTAGTTTGGTTCATCCACGCAAGATTGCACTCGTGTGTGTCTGTGCACATCTGTAAAAAAAAGGGGGGGGGGTTTCCAGCAACACCTCTCTGCTCACACCCAAACCAAGTTTCCCAACACACCACTGCCCCTCAGTTCATCAAGACATGTATAAAACCCACTCTCTCTCTCCAGTTTAATGACAGGACAGCCTGATGTCCTCAGTAGGAACCATATGTGAGTTTCTGCTAGGGCTGGGTATTGGCAAGGACCTCATGATATGACACGTATCACGATACATGGGTCATGATACGATGCACATCACGATACATGGATCATGATACAATACATATCACGATACATGGGTCATGATGTGATACGTATCACAATACATGGGCCATGATACGATACGTTTTGCGATACATGGGTCATGGTATGATACGTATCACAATACATGGGTCATGATACGACACATACGTCATGATATGTATCACGATACGTGGGTCATGATATGACATGGGTCATGATACGATACTTATCACAATACATGGGCTATGATACGTTACATGGGTCATGATACGATACTTATCACAATACATGGGTCATGATGTGATACATATCATGATACATGGGTCATGATACAATACGTACATATACATGGGTCATGATACAATACATGGGTCATGATACGATATGTATCACAATACATGAGTCATATACGATATGTATCACGATACATGGGTCATATACGATACGTATCACAATATACGGGTCATGATACGATATGTATCACGATACATGGGTCATGATATGACACGTATCATGATACATGAGTCATATACAATACGTATTATGATACATGGATCACGATACGATACATGTCATGATACATGAGTTGTATCCAATATGTATCACGATACATGGTCACGGTATGATACATATCACGATACATGGGTCACGGTATGATACGTTTCACGATACATGTATCATAAACGATACGTATAACGATACATGGGTCATGGTATGATACATGTCAAGATACAGGGGTCATGGTCATGATACGTATTGCAATGCAAGGTGATATGAGACATATTGCGACATACTGCAATACGCCACATAATTTGCTGAAAATGTAAAAATATAGCTGAAAATACAGCTTGCTGTGTACCATCTGGGTAGTCTAATATTTACATCATATTATATTTTGATAACTCAGCAGAAAAATTGAGTCCAAACTATTTAAATTAAAATTTCCATTCCAATTTATTAGAATAGTACTTGTGTTGCACAATGCATGCTGTGTCACTGAACACACTGGACGCAAATCTAGATGCCATAACATTATATGAAGACAAAGTGTGCATATTAAGTATAATTACTGTGTCACCGAACACACTGGACTGAAATCTGTTCAAAACATGAATAATTATTTTAATGTATCGATACGAAGGGGCTGGAAAATCGATAAAGTATCATGAAAGAAATACTCCAATACTGAGCTCTATTGATTTTTTATTTTTTGCACAGCCCTAGTTTCTTCCTTGTTTTGGCAAGTGTGTAAATGTTCTCTCTGCAGTACAGCAAAAGAATTGTGGCATCATATCTTTTGAATTTGGATACGTGTGACTACATGTACATATACATGTGAATACATACTTCGAATACATATGGTCTGTGTGTGTTTATGTGTTTGTATAGTAGTCCAGCCAAGATATCATAATGAGCCTTAGGCCTGTTCAGCCTCTCTAATTGGAGGAAAAACACATCATGTTCAAAATCCCACAGACAGCATGAAAGGGGGAGAAGCAAAGAGAAGCAAACAAGAAAGAACGAGGAAAAGAGAGAAAGAGAGCAACATATCCATAATACAACACTACTCTCATCCTAGTTGCATCAATATGGCGACAGCCAACACACACACAGATGGCAATTAAAAACTGTAATGATCCGTTCCTCTGCCCATACCATGTCTTTCTTCTGCTATCTAAAGAGAAAGGGGTTTTTTTCCCACTGAATTAGAACATATGCACTGTATTTATATGTATGTATGTGTGGTCACACGAAGCTTACAGTATGTGGCATTTATAGTTTTATTTATGGGGTTAAAAGTATATTTCTGCATTTACTTAAACACATGAAAATTTACATTTTCATCTAGCAAGGATTTAGTACCGTGGTCATCACCACGGTGTCGGGTCTATACCATACAACGTGCTGCTGAAGATAATTTGCAAGTCCTTCTAGGCCTGTGCGGATGTGAAAGACTTCTAACTGTACCTTAGATTCAGTTATCACAGACAATGTATCATACGGACACAACATCACAGACATATGGACACGGGCAGCCAGTTATCGTCGTAGCAAACTGTTGCCATAGTATGTCAGTCGCTGGAGGGAAGCAACAGTAGGTGACACTCGGACCTGCCTGTGATGGCGCGCTGATACAGTGTCGCGATTCACGCAACTGGAAACTTTGAATTACATCAAAGGGAGTATGAGAGGACAGAAAGAGGACAAGAAACGGGGAGTGAGACTCCCGTTTTCTAATTCCGGCTCCGGTTTTGTGATTCTTCAAATTAGACTTTCATATGAGTGCAGGAAGCCAGAAAGCAGCCTGCCTTTTCACACTCCTTCGAACAACCTTGTTTGGCATGTGTGTGTGTGTGTCTGTCTGTCTGCCTTGGCTCACCACCTCACCACACACCAGGGAGGTAGGAAAAGAAAAGATGTGAACGACGAGGCAAAAAGAAATTCCTGACAATATCCGAGACACAACATTCCCGTTCGTGCATCATTTCAAGTGGCAAAGCAATTAATCGGAGGCTAACAACCTGCGATTCTTGTCAAATTGACTGTGGGATATTTGGCAGATGTCCATCATAAACAGAGCCATACTTGCACAGACATACACACTCACAGAAGGTAAGTGTCATGTTTCCCCCGACTCTTTGCCACACGTTGTGTTTCAGTGTAAAGAGTACTCGCGAGAAACACACATGGTCCACATTCACTTTTTAGGCATAAACTAATGTTTTCAGGATTGGCCCTCAGAATGTGATTTGTGTGTGTGTGTGTGTGTGTGTGTGTTTGTGTGTGCACGAGCATATGCATATAAGTCTCATGTGACAAATCACAACTTGAACCTGTAGCATATATGGCATCTAGTTTTAACTGCACCACTTCAGCCTTCAGGAAGAATGTGGCCATGTATTGTTTAGTCCCTCTCTCTGCCTTATAAGTGGCGGCCTCTGCCGTAGCCATAGTTACAGATGTTGGGGCAGGCACAAGAAGAGAGAGCAAGAGAGAGAGAGAGAGAGAGAGAAGTCATCTATCTCTGGTAGTGTCTGCCACCACTAGTTCACTGGGCTCTAATTTATGCGTTGGCAGCAGCAGTGCTGTGGCGCACGCTGAAATGGCGTCATTCCTCACCGCTAACCCTCATGTCCTCCCACACAACACCTCCTCCTGCTGACAGCTCCACCCCAAGCCTGATTTATCTGGCCCTCAAAAGGCAGACAAAGGGGGCCCGTCACATGCGCCTTGCCATAGATAGATTAATAGGTAAACACTGTGATTCCAAGAGAAAACACACCACCGGACCTTGGCTGTCATCCATATATAATGTCTAGAGACGCAGCACGGCAAAGGTCGGAAAAATATGGACCGGGCAGCAAAAGGGGAAAGATCATGTTTCTGAAACCCAACCCCGCCAACTGACCAATCACATCCTCAGATTAAAGGTGTATGACTGTCCAGCTCTATAATTTGTCATCTGTAGTTCTATGTACCAGAGATTATCAACGAAAGAGTTATCAAGAACATGTCAAGGCACAGCAGCTAAATAAAGATATCAAGTCCACATTTTCATATTATTTAACCCCTGCCCCAAGCTACGGATCAGTATTCACAATAAAAAAACCGAGAAAGCCAAAAAATGCAAGCTTTCTTAACCAGAGGCACACATTTAATTGATGTATTGTTTTGTTCTCCCTGCTCTCATCCAGCCCTATTTGCTGTCTACAGAAAGGGCATATTTTGAACAGTGAGGAGATGCATGGGCCTTGATTATGTAAAGAATCTACACGTTTCATGAGTTTCTTGCTATGTAGCAACATTCAGCAAGTCAATTCCTGTAAAAAAAAAAAAAAACATGGATGCCACTGGTGGATCTATACCCTGAGTGAGTCTCTTCTATGGGCGCCTTCTGTCGCCTATGTTTACCCTGTAATCTGTGCCTTCCAGCACCAGAGAGAACTCAAAGTGAGCACAGCGTGATTCATTTGGCTATGCCTGCTATTTAGAGGAACATGATTACCCTAACAAATGGACTCTTAGATCAAGGCAATTTCTTATTTCTTGAGGCTGTCGGCATTTTATCAGTGAGCTAATATGAGATCGAGGGGGGAAAAAAGTCGCATAATGGAGCTTTGGCCGCTTATGAAAGACTGTCTAAAGATCTGACATCCAATCTTGTGTTTTGTGTGTACAAAGTGAGAAACCTAATGAACTGGATCACTGAATGCATAATGCTTTTATAGAGGAATGAAATTATGGGAACTGAGTTTGTGCGATGGGCTGCATTGTTTGAGAGCTGAGCAGATTGAAAGAGGCAGCGGCTGGTTAACATCACCCATTAATGAAAAGAAATTTTAGACACGCACAACAACGTGGTGCTTCTGTACACCTCCTGCAGGGGACTACGCTCTTTATTGTAATGTGGAAGTGAGCTTTGACAACCCATCTACCTCCAGGAACACTCACCCGTGGTGTCCATCAGTTAGAAAAGATTCTCTAACAGAATGAATCAATGACGTGGCTTTAACAATGTCATAGATTAAAGAGACAGTAGACAATCGTTTTGCTTTAACTTGTCATTAAGAAGTAAATGTTGATTGCACAGGTGTCATTATTCTATAGTGCTGGTCCCTATATAGTACCTCGCTTTCACTAAGCAATTCTATCTGTCACTACCTAACGGGAAAATGAAGGCTCGATTTACGGCACAAAGGAAGTGCATCAACCATTGCACAACCAAAATAGGAAGAGGATAGCACTTTTGTTTTCCCCAGTAGCTATCCCCAGTAGAGGAAATGGCTGCTGGAGGAACAACCGAAGTGACAGGGGAAACTCTACTCAGCAAGAGAAAAAGAAACCCATTGATGGAGGAAGTAAAGAAGGCAAAGAGGGAGAGGGATAGAAACAGACGTAAAACAAGAGTGACACAGGTGGGCATTCACTGGATGGAGCGAGCTCCAATGTTGTATCTGACTCTGTTTCCCCATTGAGATCTGTTAGACGAACTAGCCAGACAAAAGCATTCGCATGGAAACAAGTTAGCCATCAGTTATGATTAGGTTAAGGTAAGTGTTAGGTTATCAAGTGTCCCGGTGTTGTATCTAACGCTGACTAGAGGGGACAAATCTTGACGGGGAAACAGAGTTCGATACAACGCCCAGGACTTGAGAGGGTTCCAAACCAACATTCAGTTGGCATTCCTCCTACTGGATCGGTAAGTAACACAACCTGCCTACCATCAAAGCTACCAGGTGTTTTACTCTGTCTTTATCATACGAGTGAGATCGAGGTTTCTAGTTCAAATTGGGATTCTTGCGGTTGTTTCTTGCTTGGAAAGTATCCTGGCTGCTAATAAATGGAACTCGTGTCTTTGGAAATGCTGGGGGGGGGGGGGGGGTTTGAAAAGTTGTCTACTTAGTGGGCTCAAACATTTAGGGTGTTTTTACACCTGAGCTGTTTGGTCAATTTTAATCGAACCCCCTTTTTGTGTCATTTTTAACTGTTCTGTTCTGTGAAGCACTTTGTAGCCCCGTTTCGAAAACTGCTATACACATAAAAAATTATATTATCATTATTATTGTTATTGGTGCGGTTTGTTTGGGCAGGTGTGAATACAGCAATCGCACTCGGGTGCAGACCAAAACAACTGGACTGAGACCTTTTTGAAGAGGTGGTCTCGGCCTGATTACAAACGAACTCTGGTACAATTCATTTGTGGTATGGACATGATCCGACCCAGATCCAACCCAACTGCAGGAAGCGTTGCACATTTTTCAGATTAAACTAGCTCCAGTTGCCAGCTGTGCTGTGCATTATGGGCTAAGGGCGAGCTCTGTCAACACAGAAATGCCCACTGAAGTTAGCAAGTCTTCTTCGCGTAAGATGAAGCAACACATTGTTGTCTAGATGTTGCCTTGAAGTGCATTCAGAAGTGCCATTCTGCTCGAATATTTTGGGAATATTCTGGCTTGGTATACAGCCCAAACAATGACTGCAATCATGAACAAATGCCAGTTCTGTCAATGGTCCTTTTGGATAGCTATCCCCGGCCCGAAGAAAAACAGAAACTCTCCTTTCTGTGCTTGCCAACCCCACAAGATTTCTGACCAATGAACAGAGTAACAACTCCCATGTGGCTTTTGTTGATAAATTTAGGTTCGCTTGAGATTTTGCCATGTGAAATCAAGCCGAACCAAAGACAAAGGTCAGCAAAGTAGCAACTCATCCACTGATTCGGACCAAACGGACTATAGCTGTGAAAATGCCCTTACACTTCAAATAGAAGTGGCACCCATAGGTCAAGCACAATTACAATACAGTACTGGATGTTTGAATGACAAAAGGTGTGTCAATGTATATGCATAGCGTGTGAAGGAAAGCGTGTTTAAATGTAACTGTGTCTAAAACATCACAGCACAAACCACCAACAAAACTGTATGCAGAGGAAATCTACAAGATCTGTCCTCACATTGATTTAATTTTCTTAAACAAAACCTACAGTGAAGCAAAAATATGTTCAGTAATGTTAATTTATCCAGCTCAAACTTCAAGTTAAAGGCAACTAAAGAGCAAACACAATAAAGTAGCATGGTTTTTCCTGCATTGGCAAGCTTTGGATGGCTGCCAACACATTTTCTGATAGTGCAAAAGTGGAAAAACAATAAGTGAAATAGTTTAGAATCATTTGGGTGCCGCGTGACTGAACCACCGAGTACAGGTCAACACCTCGACATGGTGACTCACAGGGCAGAAAACACAACACCAGAGATCTCTTGATACGGTGGTGCAGACACGACCTCCACTTGCGCTGTAGTAACTCCATAATGACCTGTGGCGTGTTGGTTGAGATGATGAAAGCTGTTTAAAGAAGCTTAACGCCTCAAACATTTAGTTCAAATCAACCAAGTAGCATTTAACACCTCAAACAACAACGAAAAAGGGCGCAGGATTACTTTTAGGCCATTTTATCAGCATTAACTTTTATGTATCATTCTGGCCAGCTGCTGGATGACAAACACACAACTGTAAGTTGATTTTCCTTCTGTTTTATCTTGAGTATAAAGACTTTCTAGCCATTCTTTAAAGCCAATTCTCAATATTAGCATACAGTTTACTTATAATTCCAATCTGCTGATCAAATTTATTATCCATCAAAATTGCTGCTACATGATTATTTCAGTCTCCCTATGGATTATATTTTAAGGATGAAAGGAGGGAAGACGTCAAAAATAACAGCTCTCTCTGCCAGTGGAACGAAGAGGGAAAGATGGCAGAAGGTGATGATACCAATAAGAATTAGACCTCTGCTGCAAGAGCTTTGACCAATAATTGAGGGGGTAAAATGTTTATTTCGATAGGTATGATGTTTCAACAGCTACTATAATAGTGAAAGTGCATTATAGCCTTCACAAGAGGGGACTCTTTAGCAGCAGCCCATTTTATTCCAGGAAAAAACTCCAGAGCAGGCATAAAAAGCTTTCAGGAAAAGCCAAATTGTTGGTATAAGGATTTGTGTGTGTGTCTGTGTGTGTGTGTGTGTGTGTGTGTGTCTGTGTGTGTGTGTGTGTGTGTGTGTGCGTGCATGTGTGTGTGTGTGTTCACATATGCATCCTAGTAGTACTCACAGCACTGCTGCAGGGGATGTCTTTGACTTTGAGCCAAGCCAGATCGAGTGTGCCCTCTCCCTTGTAGCAGGACTGTAGCCTCTCTTTGATCTTCTCATTGATTTTGCGCAGGGAGAAGACGCACAGTGCCGAGTCCTGCGAGGCCTGGCGTGGCCGTCTCTTCTGGCCTTTGGAGAAGACGGCAAACAGGACATCATCATCGGGTGCCACATCCAGTGAGCGCGCCAGGATGGCACCAGCCTTAGACAGGTACGCTGCCTGGAGCAGGCGGTACTCCACGTTGCCGCTGACACAGCCAATGGGCACCTCCACATAAGAGTTGAAGGCAGTGTCTGCCTTGCAAAGGCGGACTATCTTGGAGGTGTAGACCTGTTCTCGGCCTGCAGAGGACGACCCCGTGGTCGGCCCACCTCCCATCTCAGGCTGCAGAGTCAGGAAGTAGACAAAGTTCCCACTGGCAAAGCCATAGATGTAGTATATGTCAAAGTCTGGAATGACGGTGAAGGTGTCGGAAGGGATCTTGATCATAGAGGCTACAAACTCGTCATGGAAGACATAGGCGAACATACCATCCTCCTCAGAGTTCCGGGCCAGCTTCCGGCTGGAAATAGTTGGGAAGTACTCAGGTTTACCGTCCACCGCCGTGGCTACAAAGAGCATATCGGGAGAGGCATTGCCATACGACACAATGACACCAAACACCGAGCCACTCTCGTTGACACCAGAGAGGTAGTGCTCCTTCTTGTGGAAGGGCTCTCCCAGTTTGAAGAGGTCATCTAGGCGGAGGAGTTTACAGATGCCCTGGTAGAGGCTGCCACATGCCAGTAGCCGGTTCTCCCTGTAGTCTATCAGCAACATTTTGTTGACATTGTTGGTGAGTGTCAGCGGTTCACTGCAGGGCTGGACAATGCGTGGTGGGTAGCACTTACGGTTGTCCTCATCTGGGCCAGTCTGATGAGTCACCTGGACCTCTAGACCTGGAGATAGTTTGTATATGCGGTTGACCGCTCCCAGATAGACATTGCCATTGCGATAATCCACCGCCAGGTGGTTGAAGGTCCACTCGGGATTTTCAACACGAAAGGAGGCGTACTCTTCCTCCTGGAGAGAAGCTGTGATCACCTGGGAGCCGGCACTGTGAGCCTGGGGAGTACGTACCACTGTTTGTGATGTTGCTGGAAGAGCCACACTTAACAGGAAGCAGCAGAAGAGGACGCAGGTCTGAGTCCTGGTGAGAGAGGCCATAGTTGTGTGGAGGCAGGCTTGGTGCGGAGTGGGAAGGGGCTGTGATCCAGTACTCTCAGCCAATCAGTATCAAGCCTCTCTTGAGATGCAGGACATTATGTTCCTAAAAGGATGATAAGAAAAAAAACAACACCTGTCAAGACCAGCAACAGGAAAACTCTAGCTTGTTCTAACAGTTTATACACATATACGTATATGATAAGGCAAATGGGTATTACAGGCCACACACTAAAGATGCCTGCATAATCTCTAATCAATGAAGAAATGGGCAGAAAACACGGAGGGGGGGGGTAAATTGTAGGGGGAAAGTGAGTGCTTCCAGAGAATTTTTTGCCGGTAGGAGTGGGGTCCTTGGAACGAGAGAGCGGGTGGAATGGGAGGAGTAATGCATTGACTCGGAGGGGGTCATCAGCAAGGCTCTGCACCATCTCTCTGCATGGGCCCTGGCCCCGCTCTGCCTTTCTGCTCTGGTCGCTATGCACCTAATTGATTCCCCCCTCGGAGTAGAAATTTGCATGCTCTGGCGGTTTCTCTCTTTTCTCCCAATAGGGCAGCTCACCTGCTGACACTGCTAGGACAGAGAAAAGGCCCTTCTTTGTCTACTTGTCACTCTGGCATACACACACACACACACACACACACACTACAGAAGTATTAAAGAAATATGAGTGGTTGTCTGTGCACACATGCCATAGAATGCTGAAACACAAATGCAGCAACACACACACACAGAGAAACCACCTCCACACACAAACACTTGTTTGCAGAAAGTTAGCAACATTTCACGTTTATAATTTCCGAGTGGATAGTGATTCATTATTAAAAAGGAAAACAACCTACATGCAGCACCCACAGAAAATGACAGAATTTCTTGTAAACACTGCTGTCCCCTGTGTCACCTGCTCATTAGGCCTCTACAGTGGAAAGCCGAGCGATACGGCAGAATAAAATTCCCCTGCGTGGCAACCAGAAACCAACTTTCCATTGGTACATGTATAGACACATACACTTAAGCTGTGTACACACACACACACACACACACACACACAGACATATTCCCATTCAAGTCTACCTACGTAGTCTTAAAAACACAACACATGCAAAATATCTCATGCAATGCAAGTGTGACTCCAACACAACCAGTGCAAAATAACACACACACCCAATGCAAGTCTTCAGGCCAATGTCCACTGCAAGCATTTCTGACGCAGTGCATGCATGAGAGCCAACATGTGGAAGGTTATCTACCAAATCAGCCGCTACAAAAACATCTCACATAAAAATGAAAACATCATATTACCTCTTCTGAGTCCAATTTAAGTTTCACAGAATAAATGATTGTAATATATCAACCCCCCCACCCCCACCCCTGGATAGGTTTCCCTATAGTTTACTTGTTTTCTGTCTTGTCAGCTCTGCGTACCCATAGATGACAGAAACACATGTAGCACTATTCATTTATTTCCATAAAAACCTCTTGGATCAATTCCCAATTTAACTGCAGTGTAAAAACACCCCAAACAATCCAAAGCCTCGTCGCTCTCTAGTGTCTGTGTGACGCCGCTGGTGGACTTTACAACAGCAAACCAGGCGTGACACGACACAACACACATGCAAAACGACAGCCAGTGGACATTCACCTTTACCTAGGGATGGCTACCTTACACAGCTATATCAATATACCAGTACCGAAGGTGGGGGGGGGGGGGTGCTTATCGATGCCACGGGTCATGTAACTATGCATATGTACTTTTCCACAGAGAGTGATATAATCAGCCAAGAAAGGTCACACATTCCACCAGAAAGAGCTGACGTGTTAATTTTTCTACAGAATTTTTTTTTAAATCCTGTGTCAGCCAATAATTGCAATGCACCAAAGCTTGTTAATTAATGCACACGTGGAATGCACAAGTGCTCTGTTCATCTAATATGATGGTATTGTTAACATTTGGCAAACACCAGATATAATAAGGTACAAGGTACCATTATTGTTAAGCACCGGTATGAGTAATGGGTATCAATATCAGTGCCAATATCAATCAATACATTTCTAAGAAAACCTAATCCTACCGTTACCCCCCCCCATTATGACTCCAACATATTTAGTCTGCACAGGAGAAACTTAAGGAGGAAGACTGCTCAAAGCCCCAGATGGCATTAACTTCTTGCAAAACAAGAAGTGAGCAGTGCTCTGTAATAACACTGTGATCTTGCAGCATATACAAAAAAAAAAAAGAAAGGATACCAACATCTGTAATCCCTTGTTGACAGCTACGGCTACTACTTCAATTTTCCTTAAACAGGATCCTGAGTTCTCGTGGTTGGTGTTGAGTTGGCCGAATGTAAATGATAAACCTCAGAATAATACAACGTTCAGGACAACAATCATAAAGGAAATAACATGTATTCTCCGGTTGGCTATTGTTGTTCTTATATCTTCCCTTCTCTCGATATGAATCAGAACAGTATTTACTTATCAAACAACCAAATCCCTCTTGTGTTATCATATCAACATACTATCAAAGAGGAATATCCCTCTGGAAATACTAGAATAGAGAATTGAAAAGCTATAAATATATGAAGTGAACACCTTACTAAATAACCTTGACCCAATGATGAATGTGTAATATCGGACGAAGTCCTGAATAAAAGTCTCCAAATAAAAAGTTCAACTCAGAGCAATGGTGAACTATAATACCAAGCGCTTGGATTTCTAAACGATGGGGGCCATACGCTGGTGCGCAAACAGAAAGCAATGGAACAAACCCCCAATAGGAACACGGTGATGGTCAGTGTGTGAATAGCCTCCTGTTACTCACGCGACCACGCAAACGATTCACGAGTGGTCCGCGGGGCGAGTAGATGACGCAACAGGGTAAGACGCTAAACTGCAACCGCAGGGTGTAGAGGGGTAGCGCCTTACCTCAGCAAGGGCCCTTTGGCTAAGAACGACGTCCCTACTGATAGCTCTGGTCCTCCTGCATGCCTGTATGCTACTCCCCATGGTGCCCAGTCTAGCCAACACTTTGGGATAGGAGAAGGGAACTCTCTGATCTCAAATCCACCTGCTGCCTTGTGGGTTGATGCCTCTTTAGGCAAAGGCTAGGAGAAGGTAACTCTGAATTCAAATCCCCGGGTACAGTCTACCCAGCTGTCAGTACCCGGAAAGGGTAAACCATTCCCCGGGCGCTGCACGGCGGCTGCCCACTGCTCCTAGCTACACAGCTAGGATGGGTTAAAGGCAGAGAGTGAATTTCATTGTATGTGTGTACAAATGACAAATAAAGTGTATTCTATTGTATCAACAGGGTAGCGTTGATGAACGCCACATGGTCCGTGCCGACGAAGGTCCGGCGCTAACTAGCTAAAAGTGAAATCCTCTCCTCTCCAGTGTCCCCACGACAGTTCTGGCAAAACGTCCACGCTTAATAGTTAGACTATACACTTTCACAAAGCTAGCTAAGTAAGAAAAATAACAACACGGTAAGCAAAATAGCTAACGTTAAACTCACCGGCTATAGGCTAGCCAACTTCCACGGCAAGCTGGGGGAGAATGAGTTCACGAACGTCGAGATGCACAGGACTTGCAGCTGTTACAATACAATACTCGTGCAAATCCGAATAAGTATTTCAGTCCACAGAATATTACTCGCTTCGACACTAAACTCAAGTTTCTACCGACAAACCGATAACTCCCCAAATTCCTCTGCCATGTTCCGGAATGCTCTCCCAAAGTCGTCTCTGGTTGGCTTAGAGTACATCACGCTCTTAAACTAAAGTTACACGGGTTTACCTAAACAGGATATCGAAGCTCAAGAAGAATCCAAGAATTATGGCAAATGCACTACTCCACTTGCTTTACCCACATTGAAACATGCATAACCGTGCAGGCTAGAAAATATATTTCACATATCCATATTCCCATATTCGGCAGGCCTCTACATTCTCCCCCCGCCAAATATCCAGCATGCCACCATGCTGGGCTACATAACACAGAACCAAGTTAACCTTACACTGTGATCTTGCCCCATATACAAAAAAAAAAGAAGGATAACAACATCTTAAAGGCCTTTTCTTTTCAAATTCTACTCATGACAATCCGGGCACCATTGTGCAAGAGGTATATCTCCAAGAAAGCAAAAACAATCGAGTGTCATCTCAACAAGGTTGTGCCACAGAAGATAAATCTCCGTCACTAATGAACAATGGCAAGATTATGTTTTAGAGAGGGATCATACGCAAATAAACATCCACTCAAGCTTCAAAACTCTTTATTATTCACTGACGTCAAGTGCGGGATGTCTCAGAACTTCCTCAGGCTTAATGAAGCAAAATCCGAGAGTCTTCTATTTGGCCCATCAAATGCTATCAGCTCCCTACAGTCTAATCTTGGCAGCCTGTCCACCGCTGTTAAGTCTGCTGCCCGTAATCTGGGGGTGATTTTCGACCCTAATCTCTCTTTTGGTGGCCAAATATGCAGAGTTCTACAATCTCGTTTTCTCCAGCTGAGGAACGTCACTAAAATTAGGTCCTTCATATCTTTTAGGGACCTTGAAAAGGTCATCCATACTTTTATTTCTTCACATTTAGACTTCTTTAACTCCCTATACTCAGGGCTGAGTCAGAAAACCACTTGCCGCCTCCAGCTGGTACAAAATGCTGCCAGACTTTTAACTAAGTCTAGGAGACGAGACCATATTACACCCAGGCAGCACAGTGGCCCTGCGGTTAGCACTGTTGCCTCACAGCAATAAGGTTCTGGGTTCGAAGCCCAGGTTGTCCCAGATCCTTTCTGTGTGGAGTTTGGATGTTGTCTGCGGGAGCTCCGATTTCCTCCCACCATCAAAAAGACATGCACGTTAGGGTTAATACTCCTGTCTATGCCCCTGACCAAGACAATGGAAAGAAGAAGTGGAGGTGGTCCCCGGGTGCTGCGGCTGCCCACTGCTCCTAGCTACAGTGTGTGTTGGGTCAAATGCAGAGGATGAATTTCCCCACGGGGGTTAATAAAGTACATCTTATCATATTCTATCCATCTTTGCCTCTCTCCACTGGTCGCCTGTAGTTTTTAGAGTTAATTTTAAGATTTTACTGATAACGTTCAATGCTCTACAAGCTGACATTGCAGACCTGTGAGCCTGAGATCCTCAGGCAGAGGCCTCCTGGTCTCCTTACCATCAAAGGTGACCGGGGCCCCTCAGTCGTGGAGCTCCCTGCCTAAGAATCTCTGGCTTTCAAAATCAGTGACATTTTTTAAGTCTCTTCTCAAAACTCGCTTTTATGAAAAAACTTTTTCATAGTAGCATTATTTTTCTTAATTTTTTTTTCCATTGTTTCATTTAACAACTCGCTTTCTTCCCTTTTGCCCTCTTTTTGTGGCGCTATTTGTCGGTGCTTTTTCTTTTATTCTCTTACAATGTTGGTTTTTTTTCTTGTGCGTGTCATTCTTTGCTTTATGTCCCATTCTGTTCTGTGAAGCACTTTTGTAACCCGTTTTCAAAGA
>NW_026611070.1:17500-30000 GCF_029633865.1 Lampris incognitus | reverse complement strand
TATATATATATATATAGAGAGAGAGAGAGAGAGAGAGAGAGAGAGAGAGAGAGACAGACAGATAGATAGGTAGATAGATAGATAGATAGATAGATAGATAGATAGATAGATAGATAGATAGATAGATAGATAGATAGATAGATAGATAGATAGATAGATAGATACTGTGTGTGTATATCACTTGTTTTTATATATATATATATATATATATATATATATGTACTCTATTGATCCCCATGGGGCAATTCTGCTCTGCATTTAACCCATGCTAGCTGTGTAGCTAGCAGCAGTTAGCAGGACTAGTGCAGCACCCAGGGACCAACTCCAGTTCGTCTTGCCATGCCTTGCTCAGGGGCACAGACAGGAGTATTAACCCCAACACGCAGGTCTTTTTGATGGTGGTGGGGGAAACCGGGGCACCCGGAGAAAACCCACCGCAGACACGGGGGGAGCGCGCCAACTCCACACAGAGGACGACCCGGGATGACCCCCAAGGTTGGACAACCCCAGGGTTCGAACCCAGGACCTTCTTGCTGTGAGGCGACAGCGCTAACCACTGGGCCCCCGTGTCGCCATTTGTGCAACAAAGGGTGACCTGGCTTTCCCCCTAAAAGCCCCCGCAGCCTGGAACGACGTGTCTAAGGAAGTAAGACTTGCAAACTTGGCACCAACTTTTAGATCACTTCTCAAAACTCGTTTTGTCAACTAGCGTGTTGCCATGTAATGCAAGGCCAGTGTGATGATGAAGGCTGTGGATAAGGGCTCCCATGCAGTAGTGTCGATGACTGTGTTTGCTGCTTGTAACACACTTCAGCCTTTCTGTTAGAATTATGATTGTTATTATTTGTTATGACTTCCATCATCTATCCTTTCCGCACTCTCTCTCTCTCCTTCTCTATTCCTCTGTTTTGACGTCTGTCTCTATCCCCTCCACGAACACACACACACACACACACACACACACACACACACACACACACACACACACACACACACACACACACACACACACAGCTGCTCATAAGGAGGGCTCTGGTGGGCCAGTACTCTGGCACGTAGCGCCCCCATTGATGAAACGTGTGCGTGCGTGCGTGTGCGCATGCGTGCGTGCGTGTGTGTTGGGGGGTCCTTGGCTCGAGAGGCCTCGGTATCGTGTCCTCTCTGCGGGGTAACCGGGAGGCCTTCGAGGTTTCTCGGTCCTGTGGTGTTTTGCGTTCCCAAATACGCGTCGCAAACCGTGTTGACGTCACCGGCTGTGTAGCTAACGTGTGTTTCTGTGAGAGGCACAAGCCGGGTGACTCGGACAGCGGGGGGGGGGGGGGGGACGCGCAACATCAATAAGCCGAGGGGGGGCGCTACAGGAAGACATCCGGGGAAGGAATTTACATGTTAAAACCATCCCGCGCCCGGTCTGACGAAGAGCCGCGGCCGCAGTCATTATACACGCATGCGCTGTATGGCGTCCACGTACAGCGCGTGAGACGCGTGTGTTGCCATGAGAACGGAGTGGCAAACAACACAATATTCGTTCGGTACCGGTGGCGGACGGACGGCTCGCTCTACTGTTGCGGATTTTTCTTGCTCTTTTTAATGGGCTCTTGCCCCAGCAACCTCTGGGAGGAATAATCATCGGTCAAATATTGGAGCGAACAGAGAATCTTTAATGCATCTGCAGATGGAGAGTCATATAGTCACAGAAGTCAGTCTGTGAGGATGTGCTCTAGCTTGAGCTGGAGGTAGTGGTTTTTATAGAGCAGCCCGTCGCGTCATACCCCATGGTCCTTGCCTTAACCAAGGTGTTGTCTTACAAAGGAATATGCAGGAAAACATCTACGTTAATCATGTTGTGTGCCCGGTGTGTGTCTGTGGGTCCGTTGCACCTGTCTTTGCTGCACCGGGCAGTTCCTGGGATGCGGCAACGGGGAGGCAAGCAGGATAACAGTTGGTATGTGTGTCTGCAGTGAGTTCATTATTGAACAATGAGAGCAATAGGTGACATGGAAATAATGGAAATCAGCACACATATCACGCACACACAATAATAGAAAGTGTCATTCAAACGGGGGAGTCACTGTCATCGGAGGAGGCGTAGGAGGATTCAGAACCGGAGTCCTTGTGGGGGGGATGGGAAAGAGGGGAACAGCAGTGGTGGAGAGGAGGGAGACGAAACAGGACCCCCGTCCTGTTGGGCAAGGAGGTGATAATACACGAGCTGAGTAGCAATGAGGCCGCGTATCACACGCCGAACTATGGGCACGATGCAGCAGGTGAGGAGGAGTAGCAGGACACCCAGGAAAAGTGATGCTGCTCCGGCTAGGCGAGTAAAAGACATCAGGACCCAGTATCTGCATCAGCATCTCCGACATGAACTGCACCGGATCTCTACCGGCCGCACCGCCTTCAGGAATGTTCAGTACATGGGGATTGGCCCTCTGAGATCGGCTCTCGAGGTCGTCGATTCGGTCCTGCAGAGACAGGTTTTGGGTTTGGACCATTTTGATGGTGGACTCAGCTGCAGTTAAACGTTCAAAGTTGTCACTGGTTACAGACTCCACAGAGGCAAGGCGATTTCGGACTCTCAAAGCCAAACCCAAACCTATGGTCTCTAGAGCTAGCTAGTTGGTGCTAGTCTCATCTAGACAACCAGAGGGGTCTTCATGTGTGGGGGGATTGGCTGGGCCAGGAGCAGACCACCCTCACCTCCTCTCTCACCCGGAAGCTGACCGGGACACCTTGGAGACCACCCTCACACAGACACAGCTCCTACAGCCGCGTTATGTGGCGGGTTGCTCTTTGTTCTGAGCAGCCGGGAGGTTGTCTTCCCGTGGAGCATACCCCGGGCCCCTGGACCCGGTACCACGGGAGTGGGGGTGTTACCCAGCTCGTCTGGAGGAGGGGGAGGAGCAGGTGGTGACAATATCTGGAGGGAGAAACTTTCAGAGAGAAACTGCACAACACTGGAAACACTGTCATTCTAGGATTCTGAAGATTCGTAGTCAGCTTGATTCAGTGTTCTTCAGATACTTCCGCCATGATCTAAGTTGGTATCCGTTTGTTTCTTGTGAAGTAAAAAAATCAAAGAAAACTGTACAGAAGAAGGCTCACAACCATTCTAGATTTCAATTCCTCAAAATCAAAGAAAACTGTACAGAAGAAGGCTCACAACCATTCTAGATTTCAATTCCTCCTTCCCACTACCCCTCTTTTTACACAAGAACAGAACACATTGTGTCAACCCATTTAACCATGAAGAACACAAATGAAAGTATGATATGATCAGTTTGTATGTTAGTTGTTAGTAAACCACAAACAATTTCAAGCAGTGAAATGAATCTGACTTTCATTTCATCCAAGCTGTCCACAAATGTTCTGAAGTCTGTACTGTTGTACTTATCTGAAATAAATTCTCTCTAAAACTAAAACAGATGAGGGATGATAAAGATAGTTGTCCCAGATCCTGAACGTCCAAACAAACTTAAATGAATAAAACCATAAGGTATCTTGTAAACCATTGAAACAATGAGCTGTTTGAAGACAAAAAACAAATGCCCCCCACCTTAACCAAATGAAACAACAAGAAGCCCCTTTCAAGGCCCCAAAAAGAGGGGCGGTGGGGTTTCAAAGGAAAGAAACGCGCAATTAACAATACAAAGAAATTGATGTACCCAGCCAAAACCAAATAAATCAAACCAAAAATGATTCTTATGAGGAGGCTCAAACTCACGGTAAAAAATAACAATCGGAGACTTCCGGTTATGGCGAGGGACTATTCAGCTTTTGTGAAATGCACTTAACCCTGAATGAGAGACAATGTCCAAGCACCAGCCGAAATGACATGGGCACATCCAAGTAGGCCTAGACCTAAGGGACAGAGAGAGTCATCATCGGTTTATGCGCCTGTCGGAGGAAGGAAGGCCCAATGCATCGCGGACTCTTGTGACCAGGCTATAGACTTTTCCCTCTCCTCGTCTTCCAGTCTGCATGCACGGGTTCCAGGTTTGTGTATGTGTTCGGATGGTTAATTTTATATATGCCTACATGTTGTTGGCGTTGAACAGTTCATTAATGATGTTATGTGTGATTAGTATTTAGAAAAAGTAAGATAGCGAGCTAGAGCGAGAAGAAAAGAAAAGGTAGAGAAACTCGTTTTAGCGGTAGTTAAACGTGGGATGGGAGGGGATGTCCAGAGTTCATGGACTTTAGGTTCGTATGGGGTTGAGGGTGGGTTGTTGTGGTTTCATTTTATTATTTATTCTTTCATCAGTGGGTGTGGTTTGTCAAAGTACTTCTTCACTACGGTTCCTAATATAACATACCGGAATCAATGTCAGAGAGTTGCAAGGTAAAATTTACTTCGTGGAATTGTAGGGGTTTGATCAAACTCACAAAAGTGAAACAGGTAATGAGCAGGATAAAATCCTTGAAATCAAAAATCGTTTTTTTACAAGAAACACACATGGTGGATGAGGACGTTCCCAAAATAGCAAGACGATGGCAGGGTCAAGTGTTGTCTGCTCCTTACACCACTCATGCTAGAGGGGTTATGATACTAATTCATACATCGGCTCCATTACGGGTACAGCATGTAGTTAAGGACCCTGCAGGGAGGTATATTATAGTCCAGGGTAGGTTATTATCTGAAACCTTAACTTTGATAAATGTTTACGGTCCCAATGAAGATGACTCTAAATTCTATAATAGTCTGTTTTTGACTGCTTCAAATCATCCTGGGAAATACATAATAGCTGGCGACTTTAACTGTACGTTAGATCCTTCAAAAGACAGGTCAACTGGTTTAGATGATACCCACAGTAAGTCCAGAAAGACGATACACCATTTTATGAAGGAATTAAATTTGTTTGATGTTTGGAGGCATGGTAAACCGAACGCAGTAGAATATTCCTGCTATTCCGGTACTCATAGAACTCACTCACGCATAGACTACTTTTTGGTTTCAGCGCTACTTGTCTCCAAAATAGATGAATGTCATTATAGTAGTATAGTTCTGTCTGACCACGCTGCAGTATCCTTGACCTATGAAGATAATAACTTAGTGTGCGACCCCCCGAGATGGCGTTTTCAACCCGGGTGGCTTGCGGATCCTACATTCATAGATTTCTTAGATAAGCAGATTGACCTGTATTTTGAATGTAACAAGTCCCAGACTTCTGCTAGCACAAGGTGGGAGGCTTTCAAAGCCTTTATCAGGGGCCAAATCATTTCCTTCACTCGTTCCAAGAAAAAGGCTACACGACTTGAAATGAAGACATTAGATGAGGAAATTAAAAAACTGGAAACAGAAATATATAATAATAGAAATATACCTACAGATGTTCATACAAGACTGCTACTGCTTAGAGCACAGTACAATGAACTGGCAGCTAATAAAGCGGCTGCTGATTTAATGAGACTCAAACAGTCCTACTATGATCAGGGGGAAAAGCCCGGAAAACTTCTAGCATGGCGCATTAAACAACAACAAACAGAAAGGTCTATTAATTGTATTGAAGTCCCAAGTGGTAGAACTATAGTGGACCCGACAGAGATTAATGAAGCCTTTAGAGACTTCTACAGGAAATTATACAGCTCTGAGTGCTCTCCTAATCTGGACACGCAAACACAATTCCTAGACAATCTTAATATTCCTAAAATTTCGGAAGAGGAAAGTAGAGTATTAGATCAAGATGTAACTGCATTGGAAATTGCAGAAGCAATTGGGTGTATGCAGGCTGGAAAATCAGCGGGTACAGATGGCATCCCTATAGACATTTATAAAAAATTTCAAACCAAATTAATACCACCCCTCTTGGAGATGTTTCAGGAATCCTTTGAGAATGGTCTTCTCCCTACATCTATGAGGGGCGCCCTAATCACTTTACTCCCAAAACCGGGGAAACCAAATACAAAATGTGAAAATATGCGTCCAATTAGTCTCCTAAATTCTGATACAAAAATACTCTGTAAAATTCTTGCAAGAAGATTGGAGGATCTTCTACCTAGAGTAGTGGGAGAAGACCAGAACGGATTCATTCAAGGGAGACAGGGTTTTCATAACGTTAGACGAGTGCTCAATATTTTATACAGTCAGAGGGAGGCGCCTGACACGGCCTTACTTTCACTTGATGCAGAGAAGGCCTTCGACCGTGTTGAATGGCCTTATCTGTTTGAAGTGTTAACACGATTTGGCCTTGGGGATACATTTATCAAATGGGTAAGATTGCTTTGTACAGGGCTTACTGCAGAAGTTTTGACGAATAGTAAGGTTTCTAAACCTTTTAACATTTGTAGAAGTTGCCCTCAAGGGAGCCCTTTATCGCCTTTACTTTTTATCCTAGCGATAGAACCATTTGCTATAGCGGTGAGGACACACAGCCATATTTATGGAATTCGAGAGGGACATCTGGAGCACAGGGTAGCACTCTTCGCCGATGATGTGATATTAATGCTTAAAAATCTGCATAGATCTATCCCAGCGCTCCTAAGCCTTATTGAATCATTTGGGAAAATATCTGGTTATAAAGTTAATTACTCCAAATCATCTATAATGTTACTGAATGAAACAGAGAGGAAGAATGGTCTTGTTTATGCTTCTACCTTCAACCCAACAGACACATTTACATATCTGGGAATAAAAATTGTCCCTGAGGTGAATAAGATTGCTCAGTCAAATTATGAGCCCATCCTGGACGCTAGTATTGCTTCGATAGAGCGTTGGACATCCTTACCTATTTCAATGATCGGCAGGATTAATATCCTAAAGATGAATATACTTCCCAAATGTCTTTATTTGTTCCAGAATATCCCCCTACCCCCTCCTTCATCTTTGTTCACGAAAATCAAGAAACTGTTTACCAACTTTATTTGGCAAAATAAACGTCCTAGATTACGTCTATCTTTACTTTATCTACCATATGATCGAGGAGGCCTGAAATGTCCAAATATCCAATGGTATTACTGGGCAGCACAATTAAGGTTGATTATGTTTTACTTCTCATCTGGAAGTCCCCCAGCTTGGATTGATCTGGAAGCCTGCTCTGTTAAACCAGGCTTACCATTGCACCTGTATTTGTATTCAGCAGACCGTAAATATCTGAAGAAAAATACAGACAACCCTATAATATTGAATATGATTGATGTTTGGTTCGATGCTTGTAAGTATTTGAATATAAATATGTCCCGGTCACGCTTCAGTCCTATTTGGGGTAATGCCAATTTCAAACCAGGGCAAAATGATAGGGGATTTAAATTATGGGCTGAAAAGGGGTTAAGGAAAGTGCAAGACATGTACAGGGAGGAGGATGAAGTATTCATGTCCTTTGAGGAAATATCTACCAAGTATGACATTCCAAGGAATCATTTTTTCAAATATCTTCAGCTAAGGAGTTTTATATCATCCTGTCAAAGCCATTCATTAGACATTCCTACTATTTCTATATTAGAAGTTGCAGTCACAAAACACTGTTATGATAAAGGTTTAATTTCAACTATGTATGACTTATTTGTATCTGGATCTGATGAATCATCAGAGACAAAACGGAGATTATGGGAGGGAGATATAGAGGAGGAAATATCTTTAGAAGAATGGAGTGAGGCATGTAAAGAGGCCCAGAGACAGATAGTTAGCAGCAACCTAAAGCTTCTACAGTATAAATGGCTGATGCGTACATATATAACTCCTGTTAAATTGCACAAGTTTAATGACAATATTCCTGATACCTGTATTAAGTGTAGTGAGGCAAGGGGGACGCTGTTTCACTGTATATGGGAATGTGTGGAAGTGAAAACCTTCTGGCAAGATGTTGTTGATATGATTGATCAAATTTTGTCAAAGAAATTACCATTGAGTCCAAAGCTTTTTATTCTTGGTTTATATCCTACCACCCCACATTTACATAGCAATGAGTTCAGATTTATAGATATGTGTATATTACAAGCAAAACGTGTAATTGCTCTTAATTGGAAAAGTGTTGATGGACCAAGAATTGGTTTGTGGGTTAAAGAAATGGCCTCAAACATGTCAATGGAAAAGATAATGTATATTGTTAGACGTAAACAAAGTGTTTTTGATAAAATCTGGGGATTGTTTCTGTACTTCCTAAGACGTAATACTAATGTTGGTAACTTGCTTAATCAAGAACAAGCTCTGGGGGAGTAGAACAACTCTATCTGACTGTTTATATGCGTAAAAGCAACTGGAAAAAAACCACACCCTCTAATCAGTCTGTGAAAGAAATTATTGTTATTATTATTTTATTTTATTATTTTTATTAATTGAATTTTTATCTTTATTATCTTCTTTAACCCTGCTTTGAATTGTATTACTTGTTATAGGGACAGGGTTATGGGGGGGGGGGTAGGGTGAAAATGTTTGCTGCACTGTGCTATTACTTGTTTTGATGTAATTTGCAAACAAAATTCAATAAATATATTGCTTAAAAAATTTAAAAAAAATAACAATAGACATTTAAAACACATGACTCAGTAGGTTTCATTCATATTTAAATAAAGTGTAATCGTCCTCCACCCAAGAAATTGTCAAAGAAATGAATACCCTCTTTAAAAACAACATCCTAAAATTCACACCTTAGTGTTGAAAAACAAATCAAGTTCAATTTAGCACAGAGGAAAGTCAACATAAAAACAAATGAACCAATGGGTGTCTTCTAATGGAAAGGAAAACAACAACAGCTTAAAACAACATAACTGTGGTTTACACTGTCCCTGTTACTCTCAAGGCAACCCCCCCCATCCCCCCAAGGTGTGAAGTGGGTAGGCAGTTGGTTCCCACCAGTTACTCTTTTAAAAAAAAAATTATCAGTAACAGAAAGAAAAACAGAACAAGTAAAATTACAAATATTGCAACTGTGGCGTTGGACATAACAGAGTTCTGCTTAACAGTTCAGGAAATGAAACAGGGACAGGAAATCCTTCGGTTTTGGGGAATCCCTAAAGAAGTGAGGACAGGATCAACTTAAAGTGAAAAATACACCACAAAAACTTTTTCAATGCAACAAAAACAAAAACCAAAAAAAAAAAACGGAATGGATATATCCCATTTTTTATATGAGGTACTGTGGTGACCCACATCTATATAACTAGAGACATTCACCTAAGAGGACAGTGTACCTTTAAGGGAAGAGGCGAGGGGTCAGATAAGGTACTTCCGCTTCCGGTTCAGAGTTCAGTGTCGTTGTCGAATGTATGACATGCAAAGTTGGAGCTAGTAAACTACCTCGACTACGTCTACTCTCACGTCTCCTGTCTCGTTGTTTTCTAACTCCACAGTACCTCAAAAAGAAAAGAAGTAGATGTCTTGAAAGGATTAAAATAATTAATGCTTCAGGTTGGTGACTTTCTAAAGCCAGTTGCCGATCAAACAGGAGCAAAGCCGGGTTGGGTCTGATAAGGATGCTAAACGAGGTGGTCTTTGAAAAACCCCTCTCACACCCCAATTGTCAGGAAAACAAAAGGTTTGGAAAAGCCAAAACAAAACCTCCCCCAGCTTTTATATCCCCATTTAAGCCACTCTCAAGGACTTGCAACTTCTAAACAACACAAAATGGCCAGACGGACACACACCACGGAACAAACTATGAACACACACACAGACAAGTCATGTCAAACACAGAAGCCAGTCAGGGTCCGTCAAGGTGCGGTTTGGTACCCATGGTTTCGTGTCATAGTCCTCTGTAGCTTTTCTCTTTCCCTCCTTTCACACTCTTTCTCCCACATTCCCAACATTCTCCCTTGCTCTGCCACATACTCCAACCATGTTGTAGGAATCTTTTCCCTTTCTAAGACCTTCGCTTCTCCCTTTTCCATGGACTGTCGGACTTCCATGAGTTTATTCTTGCTCAAAGTTCCTTCAACAGGAACCTCATGATCCTGTGTCCAGTCTAAAACATGTTTTACCGAGTCTTCACCATATTTCCTTACCATTATCTGGTAGATCGCACCCTCCATATCTATCGGGGGCAGTTTACTGCCCTGGTTTCCTTTTTTTTTTTCTCTCCTAGTTTCTTTTTTTTTCTTCACTTGATCCTACCAGGTGACCACTTCAATAAGTGCGAGACCGAAGGTAAACAGCCGCATTATTATCGTTGGCAGTGCACGACCTCATACGCGTTTTAAATGATCATTTTATCCTTTAAAGAATCCTGCTCACCCGCGCGATGAATCTCCCAGGGTTTTGCTGAGGAATCTCGGCGACACCGACCAAACGGACCACCCGCCCGCCTCCCCCTTTCCTCTTCCCAGACCTGCTGAGGTTATCGGGAGATGGGTGACCATGTCCTCGTCCCGAGATGATCAGTCAGCCGGTTGTCCGTTTGGCGGGCGACGTGAGATCCCACTTCTGACACCAAATTGTTGTGGATTTTTCTTATCCTTTTAATGGGCTCTTGCCCCAGCAACCTCTGGGAGGAATAATCATCGGACAAATAGTGGAGCAAACAGAGAATCTTTCATGCATCTGCAGATGGAGAGTCATATAGTCACAGGATATGCCCCAACCTCGAGATGGAGGTAGTGGTGTTTTATAGAGCAGCCCGTCGCGTCATACCCCATGTTCCCTGCATTAACCAAGGTGTTGTCTTACAAAGGCATGCAGGAAAACATCTACGTTAATCATGTTGTGTGTCCGGTGTGTGTCTGTGGGTCCGTTGCACCTGTCTTCGCTGCACCGGGCAGTTCCTGGGATGCGGCAACGGGGAGGCAAGCGTGGTAACAGTTGGTGTGTGTGTCTGCAGTGAGTGAGAAGTTTCATACACACAGAGAAGTGGAAACCTACACAGTACATACGGAGTACATTTTGTACTCCACACTACCCACAAGCGGAACCGCACAGCGCGTGCGCGCAAGGCCGGGTGATAGTGCCGCAATTCATCAACGCTGCAGCGGGGAGGACACGCGCGCCGCACGCAGACCAAATAAAGCACCGCGCTGCTATAATGACTTAATGAGCATGTGGACAAAGCAAACAGGCGTGTTGTTGTAGTGTGTTTACTCGCGATAGCCGTGTGCACACTGGGAAACAAATGTGTGCACGCCACAAGTCCGATCCCGTGTGTGGTGCAGGAGGCAGCTGCGCTCACATTCATTCAATCAAACCTCCCCCAGTGTTTGCTGTTTGCATGTTTATACACGATCTGGCCGCTCGTAATTAGTCAGGTAGCCTCGTGAGGGCATTAAGAGCGGGGAGGGGTTACGTAAACACCGAGGAAATACCTGCCGGTCCCGCCGGAACAAACCCAAAACACAGAACCAGTTAGCTGACCCCGGCTGACCCTGGCATCGCTGTCAAAGAAGACACAAATACCTGCACGCGTGAAGAACCCATACAACAAAACACAACAAAACCCCGAACATGCACTTCCGCATGCGCGCGCGCACACGCACACACATACACACACGCACCCACATACACTCATGCACGCGCACACACATACACACACGCACACACACGCATACACATACACACACATACGCACACACGCACCCACACACACACACATACACACACGCACCCACACACACGTATACACATACACACACACATACACACACACACGCACACACACCCACGCACACACACACACACGCACCCACACACACGTATACACACACGCACCCACACACATACACACACACGCACGCACACACACACACGTATACACACACATACACACACACACACACGCACCCACACACACACACACACACACACACACACACACACACAAATATGCAAACTACACACACATATGCACATTTACTAAGACTGGGCCTACACACACACACACACACACACACACACACACACACACACACACACACACACACACACACACACACACACAGCACCTTACACCACACACTATTTATTGTCATTGCTGCTTTTTTGTTCAGTTTTCTTGCTGCAGTGTTGAGGAGCTGAAACGCAGGAATTTTACTCTCTCGTACTTTTATAACGAGACGTAACAACTAAAGAATCTTGAATCTTGAACACACGCTTGCATGCATGCACGCATACGCACGCACACATGCATGCACGCACGCACACCCACACACCCTCTCTCACACAGATGTGTACACCTGGTAGCCAAGAAGATGGACACGGCGTCTCCGCAGCTGTATATTAGACGTGGCTGCTGCAGGGAGACAGATGTGGTTGTGCGTCACAAACGGAACGGGGCGGTGTTAGCTTGGAAGAGAAGCCGGGGGGGGCGGGGGGGACAGCAGGACGGTTTTGGGGCGATGCTGCGCACACGGACCTCACACAACAGCCGCAGAGCCAGGTTTAGGTGGTTAAATGCGGGTATTGAGTCCTTCTTGAGGCGCGGTGGGCCTCGACTACCTACACGACCCTCCGGCACCCACACCCTCGACCCAGTACCCAGCCGCTGAGCTCCTCACACGCCGACGCGGGCGCGGGCCAGGAGCTTGGAGACGGCGTAGCCTCGCGTCTCCTCCGGGCGAGCGGCTATATCGTCTCGGCGCCC
>NW_026611070.1:0-12500 GCF_029633865.1 Lampris incognitus | reverse complement strand
CCTGCAATGGCGAACAGTGGTCGACGGCTCGCGCCCAAAATCACCGAACATCAACTCCAGTAGCGTTACGGAGTCAGAGCACCGTCACACCGCAATCTTCAGGTGCTTCACACAAGAAAAAAAAGAAAGAATACCCAAGATGCACTTGGATGACTTGCACGGAGTTACAATAAAAGTCCGCAACACTGCCACTTACTGGTCAAAACATGCAATGACAACCAAAACTATAAAAATACACTCACAATCTGCTTCACAATTTCAATACATCAAATGACATTTTGAATGGCTTGACAGTGTAACAATTACATATATTAACAGTTAAACTATACTAAATTTAAGTGGAAAATCATTTAACATATTTAACAGATTTACCACCCCGGCTACATACTCCCCTGCAAATATAGTCAACGTCCTCGGTGACTACGAAACATGAACTGACTCAAATACTCCCTGCAAGGCCTTTTCAAAGAGAGCAGCACCCAGGCTTGTCAAAACCTTTGAGACCATGTCTGTGCTGACTGAGACTGCATTACAGGCTGACTTTGGCAGATGAAATGGGTTTGAATGAGATCCAGCCATTTCCCGCTTGCTTTTCCTAATGGCAGGTTTAGGTGCATAGGTTCTACGTCCTGCTCCACCAGCATCATCTGTTAGTGCGGGCCTGTCCCTGTTTTCAATAATGGGCAAGTCACTGTCGCTAACGTCTGGATGCACATCATTAACACATTCTGTTTCTGTGCCACAATTTCTCATATCTGAATAACCTTCCTCAGGTCCTTCACCGTCACTCTCATCTGTGGGTGCTGTCACATGTAAACTAACACTTTCTGCTTCAAGAGGCAGGTTAGGTACTTGCACAAGCCGGCGAGGGATGACTTCCTCAACAATAACAAAATCAGCCTCAGGTGACTCAGGCTCATCCTCAGCTACAGGCTGTGTAGTGGTCTGTAACCTAGTTCTAGTTCTTGGTTTGGGAACTGGTTTTGCACAAAGTCGCAACTCTGACCTATGAACTCTTTTAATGGGACCTCCCTCAAAAGGTTCAACAGTGTGTGTGGTACCCTGAATGTCAGCTACCTTGTAGACTGTTTGAGGTCCATGTGTCCTGAATCTTATGTCTACCTGGGGGTCTGTGACGTAGGAAAACCAACTGACCAATGTCCACAGGAGGACAATACACCTTCTCATTTTGCAGTGAGATCCTCTCAGCTGCCTTCTGCTCTGAGTACTCTCTGGCTCTCTCGTGTGCCTGTCTGAGTCTCTCCTGATGAACAGACAACCAATCCTGTTTCCTGCCTGACACACACTCAAGCCCTAATAAAGCATCTACTGGGAGATGTGGCTGTACCCCGAAAAGCAAATAATAAGGCGAGTACCCTGTGGTGGAATGAGGAGTGACATTATAGGCATATACTACTTCAGACAGATGCTCTGGCCAACGCTTTTTTTCTCTGGTGGGAGTGTCCTTAACAAGTCATGGAGTGTGCGATTGTATCTTTCACACTGACCGTTTCCCTGTGGCCTGTAGGGAGTTGTCCGTGTCTTTTTAACCCCATAGAGTTTGCACAGCTCTGCTATAATTTCACTCTCGAAATTTCGACCTTGGTCTGAGTGCAGTCTCTCTGGGACCCCATATTTCATGAACCACTCCCTGAGCAAAACTTTAGCTGTAGTGTCAGCCTTCTGGTCTTTGGTAGCATACGCTTGTGTGAACTTTGTAAACACATCGGTCACAACAAGGACATTTTCACGGCCATCTGAAGCTGCCTCCAACACTGTAAAATCAACAGCCACCACTTCTAGAGGTCGGGAGGCCAGGAATGCCTGAACTGGAGCATGGATTTTTGGCTGAGGCATCTTGGTCAAAATGCACCGCTCGCAGTTTTTAACCCAGCTTTCAACATCCTCGCATAGCCCTACCCCAAAACACCTCCCTCTTAGCAAGTTTACAGTGCGCTCTATGCCCTGATGTCCCATGTTGTTATGTACATTTTCTAGAATTTGGTCCCTCAAACAACTAGGCACGAGTAACCGCCACACTTCTCCATGACGTGGGTCTGTGATTACCCTGTACAACAACCCTTCTCGTTGTTGTATGCATCTCCATTGTTTCAACAATCTTTTCACTTGACTAGACAGGGCTGCTCTCTCTCTGGGACATGGCCTCCTCCCCCGATCCCAAAATGCCCTAAACTCTTTTAGGGTGGGGTCACCGGCCTGAAAACCTACCAGCTCCTCTCTGGTATAACCTGGCAGTGTGGGGGTGTTGCCCTGTTTAGTACCTGTCTCACCAGACCTCGACTCCCCAGCACGGATCTGTCTCACTTTGTAACACTCCAGACCTCTAGAGGCAAGACCAGGATCCAGAACTGTTCCTCGCTCAATCAGGTTACACACAGTGATACAGACGTCAAAATCCGAGTCAGGGTCTGTTTCAGGCTCCCCTGCAAACTCCTGCCTCGAGAGAGCATCTGTGGCGGCATTACTGCAACCAGGACGGTACTTAACCTCGAAATCAAAAACAGACAGTTGCGCTACCCACCTCTGCTCTATAGCACCTAACTTGGCTGTCTTGAGGTGGCAGAGGGGATTGTTATCAGTCAGGACAACAAACTTTGAACCAAGCAAGTAACCCCTGAATTTTTCAGCAACTGCCCATTTTAAGGCAAGCAACTCCAACTTCATGCTACTATAATTTCGGTCATTCTTCTCAGCCTGGCGTAGTCTGCGGCTAGCATATGCTAGGACACGTCTGGTGTCACCTTGCTGCTGACACAATACAGTGCCTAATCCATGCTGACTAGCATCTGTCTCAACTACAAATGGTTGTGTGAAGTCGGCAAAACCCAAAATGGGAGCAGAGGTAAGTTTTTCCTTTAACTGCTCAAAGGAAGAGTCACACTCTGGTGTCCACATATTACAAAACTGGTGACCTACTTTCCCTGTTTTTTTCACACCTGAACATTTGTTGACTAGGTCATGCAGTGGCCCGGCAATCTGTGAGAAGCCTCGAATGAATCTCCTGTAGTAACTACAGAAACCCAAGAACGACTGCAGCTCTTTGGCAGTGGTTGGGACCTTCCAGTTCTTAACAGCAGAGACCTTGGAGGGGTCAGTTCCTATACCTTCTGCTGACACCTGATGACCCAAAAACTTTACTGACTGCTGTAGAAAAGCACACTTCTGCAACTTCACCTTAAGGCCCGTCTCTGCCAGTCTCTTAAACACAGTCTCAAGTCTCTCCAAATGCTGCTCAAATGTCTCTGAAAAAACCAAGATGTCATCTAGGTAGACCAGGAGTATCTGAAAAATGAGATCATTCATAGTAACTTGCATAAGTCTCTGAAATGTAGCTGGACCGTTACAAACACCAAAAGGCATTCTCACGTACTCATACAGACCAAACGGTGTAGTAAATGCAGTCTTAGTCCGATCTCTCTCATGCATAGCTACCTGGTGGTATCCGCTCACCAGATCTATGGTCGAAAAGAACTTTGCCCCTCTCAGTGCATCAAAACTCTCATCAATTCTCGGGAGTGGGAATGCATCACGTCTTGTCTTTGAGTTGAGTTTCCTGTAATCGACACATAGCCTCAGACTACCATCTGCCTTTCTCACTAGTACTATGGGCGAAGCATAAGCACTGGAGCTTTCTTGAATGACCCCTTTTTTAAGCAGCTTGCCAATATGTTCCCTGACTTCACTGTACTGTGTGGGTGGGATTCATCTGTATGGCTGTGTTACAGGTATGTCATCTGTCAGATGGATCTCATGTTGTACTTCGTCAGTGTGGCCTAGATCTTCATCTTCTGTTGCAAACACAAAAGAGTACTTCTCCAGTAACAAAGTCAGCTGTGCTTGCTGTTCTGGGCTACCACAAAAATTGAGCTTGCCGAGAATTTCCTGCACATCTGTCGGTGTTTCGGGGTGTTCACTGATACTCACTTGTTCAGTGTTTGCTGAGATTCTCTGGAACTGTACCTCACAAAGCTCATCACTTTTCACACAGTCTACCTGAGTCAAAACCCCTAGCCTAGTCCGTGGCCCCAGCCAGATATCTTCATCAGACATGTTCATGACTCGGACTGGAAAAATGTCATTGCCCGATGAAACCAAAGTAGGCACAACAACCAAACCTCCAGGAACGGGGACACCCACAGACTCCAGCAACAAAAAAGAACCATCCTCACTCAAGGTCCTGAGTCCCCTAGCCATAACTGTAGCAGTAGATGAAGCAGGTATATGGACTACATCCTTACCAGCTACCCTAGCGAAAGAGAGTCTGTCTGTTGCATGTACTGCATGAAGATGATTAAAAGCCTCTCTCCAGTTTGAGTCAAACCTCTCCTGCAGTGTGGTGTCAAACTCAGTGTGTACTAGCTCTCTGCATTTTTTGACAATGTTCATCCCTATTAGACCTGGAACAGAGGAAGAATGTTCAGAATCTTTAACTATCAGAAAACCTCGCTCTGGGATAGTCAGACCCATGGCTTCTACATCAAGCTCCACATAGCCCATATAGGGTATGTCTAATCCATTAGCTGCAGTGATCTTTAACCACTCAAATGCCGGGTGAATGTCTTCGCCTTTCACTGACAGGTGTTCCCTGAAAAAACTCTCAGAAATTGTACTGACCTGGCTACCAGTGTCAAGTAAGCAGGACACTGTAACACCTCGTAGTTTCACCTCAACAGTTTTACATTCTCCGACTGCACGCTCTAAGATCCTGTTTCTGTCTGGAGTCTCTTTTGGTGAGCCAGCTTCCTCCCCTCGAGTTGTGTGGCTCATGACAACTGAGGGTGTGAGTTTTCCTGCACTACATAAGAACTAGGTGTTGCGTCCCCTTGACCCCCTCTGGCCTGTGAGCATTTTCTTGCAATGTGACCTATGCCTCTACACTTGAAACAGATAGGCTGACCATCTGGTGTGAACTTTGGCTGGGGTCTAGGTCATGGCTTGGGCTCTAGGAATGTCTGTTGAGTGCTGCGCTTACTCAGTTCACCTACAGCAAAGGCTAGATCAGCGAGTGTTTTGCCTAACTCTGCTAGCTGTTTTTCCTGATGGGCTACTGCTCTCCGAACATCATTTAATGCAGTACCTTGGTCATTGTTTGTTTTAATAGTAGAGCACTGGGTTTCTGGAACCTCTGATGCAACTTGGTTGCTCTTTATGACCCTGGGACGATGAGACCTGCCGTCCTCCATCTCCCACAGGAGGGCCTCGTTCCTCACATCTAGAAGACTGCTCTCTGGTTTGTCCCTAACCATTTTCCTGAGTTCACGCCTGAGTGCTGCTTCTCTTAAACCCTCAATAAACCGGTCTCTGAGCACAGTTTTCTCATTAGGTATTACATCTGTGGACTGTTTCACTACAGAGCTCAAAATCTGGGATAGTGCATGGGAGTAGTCACGGAGGTCTTCTCCATCAATTTGGTTACGGCTGTAAAAGGTCTGCAAAAGCTGTGTGGAACTGCGCTTTTCCCCAAATGCATTGCTCAGGTAAGAGTATAAATCACTGGGCCCCACTGACTGACCCCTCATGCATAGTCGCACCTCTTCTAATGCAGGGCCACGCAATAGAAATAGTATATAGTCACATTGTTCTTCTGTTGTTTGCTCTCTGTATCTTAAAACCCTTTCAACCTCTTCAATAAACTCTTCGACAGATCTCCTGTCTGTACCACACTCCCCACTAAATGCTTGGATCTGGCGTTCTCTTGGAACGTAGATGTATGAACGTGTGGGTGCACTGTTATCACTTGCTCTCTGAGCCCTTGCTTCACCATTTAACCTGGTGAGCTCATCTCGCAGTCTGGCGAGCTCTTGCATGGTGGTCTGCATTTCTTTTGTAGCACCTTCACCTATACCCGTTATGCCACCTGAGGTGTGGCCATTATCATTACGTGAACTCCCTTCATCACCAGAATCACTAGACATAATGATATATTAATCTTTACTCAGTCCAGTATAAATGAGGATATTTAGTTCAAAACCTGGTTCAAGGATACTACAAGGACAGTCTTTAACTTGGAGCCTTGCTGGATCTTGGTCTTTGTAGCTGAAGTTAGCGCTAGAGTCCTCTGCGCTGGTACGGCTGGGTCGTGTGAAACAGGAAGCACCAGAACCTCTTAGATGCCCTCACGTCGTCTCTCGCTGGTCACCACCTCCACAGCAGAATGGCTTCAGACCCAACACCAACGGACGTCACCAGCAATCTTCACCACTGCCGTATTTTTTTTTAGTAAAAATAAGCCACTCTGTTGCCAATTAAAAAAAATGTTTTAGCTACACCCCACTCCTGGTACCAAAATTATGTAGCCCGTGGAATTAGATACCACACAGGACACAATTACTTCGGGGTTCTTGTAGCTTTAATTTTATTGTTTGAACCTTCGAATGCAGATCGTTTTACTGAGTGCATACATTCCTGTGTCTTTCGAGCAAACAGCTCATAAATGTTCACAGATGTGGCAAGTTTAACAGAAAAGATTTTAAAAGGAAAATAATAAATACAAAATACAACATACGGTGTTAAATACGGCAGTGGACTATGTATGTTAAACAGGGTTTAACAAAGACGTGTGGAACTTCTGTCAGTTACCTTTAAACAGAATTAAAATGCATATAAAACCTTTACATTTCCCTTACTACCCAAATACAATGGCATGGTGTGGCTTTATGCACGCCAACATTACCTTGTCATGCCTGCAATGGCGAACAGTGGTCGACGGCTCGCGCCCAAAATCACCGAACATCAACTCCAGTAGCGTTACGGAGTCAGAGCACCGTCACACCGCAATCTTCAGGTGCTTCACACAAGAAAAAAAGAAAGAATACCCAAGATGCACTTGGATGACTTGCACTGAGTTACAATAAAAGTCGCCAACACTGCCACTTACTGGTCAAAACATGCAATGACAACCAAAACTGTAAAAATACACTCACAATCTGCTTCACAATTTAAATACATCAAATGACACTTTACATGGCTTGACAGTGTAACAATTACATATATTAACAGTTAAACTATACTAAATTTAAGTGGAAAATCATTTAACATATTTAACAGATTTACACCCGGCTACACATAAACCTCCTCTTTGGCCTTCCTCTTCTCCTCTTCCCTGGCAGCTCCACATTCAGCATCCTTCTCCAGTATACCCAGCATCTCTCCTCCACACATGTCCAAGCCATCTTCTGCATCAGCTCTGCATTTGATGTGATATGGATCAAATACAGAATGAAATGATGTGAGTAGGTGGTGCAGTGGTTAGCGTGGTCACCTCACAGTAAGAAGGTCCTTGGTTTGAGCCCCGGGGTAGTCCAACCGTGGGGGTCCTCCTGGGTCGTCCTCTGTGTGGAGTTTGCATGTTCTTCCCATGTCTGTGTGGGTTTCCTCCGGGGGCTCGGTTTCCTCCACAGTCCAAAGACATGTAGGTCAGGTGAATCGGCCATAATAAATTGTCCCTAGGTAAGAATGGGTGTGTGTGTGTGTGTGTGTGTGTGTGTGTGTGTGTGTGTGTGTGTGTGTGTGTGTGTGTGTGTGTGTGTTCTGGCGGCCCATCCAGGATGTCTCCCTGCCGCCTCCCAGTGACTGCTGGGATAGGCTCCAGCCTCCCCGCGACCCTGAGAGCAGGATAAGCGGTTGGGCTAATGGATGGATGGATGATGTCGGTACAGAGAACAAGCTGTGGAGCTCAGTCGGCCCTGAGCAGATTCACACTCCTCCGTCAATATCACAACTCAGCACCACCTCTACAGTTATTACTAACCAATCACCGCCACATCTTACACTTCCACGCCCTGTGTGTGTGTGTGTGTGTGTGTGTGTGTGTGTGTGTGTGTGTGTGTGTGTGTGTGTGTGTGTGTGTGTGTGTGTGTGTTGACCATATTCCGTCCCAGGACAACTCATTAGGCGAGCATTTCCTTCTCCTCGGTTGAGGAGCGAGGAGGCAGGACAAAGTGCTGCAGAGTGCACTCTTTATGCCAGTCACACAACGAGTGGGACACCTCAGCACACGTGTGTGTGTGTGCCCATGCAGGGCACACACACACACACACACACACACACACACACACACACACACACACACACACACACACACACGTGTGAGCATGTGGGTGATACACACATCCATATCACTTTAAGAGGTACGCCTATGCACAAAAAGCATGCACACACACACACGTGCACTCAAACACGAAAAGGAGACACACACACACACACGCACACACACACGCGCGTTACGCACAAAGACTGACACGGATTTATGTTCTGCAGCGCTCAAGGAGACGAGCCTCGAGGAGAGGGACACATTCAGCCAAGAATAGAAAACACCCACTCTTGAAAATAACACATACACACACACACACACACAGACACACACACCTAATAGGAAATGGTTTATTGACTGTGCAGTGTCTAAAGCAAACTTCATCGGCCCCGTGTGTAAGAGGATGTTGATTTAGTCACTGCACGGTACTCTGCACTGTTTCCTTAATGGAATAATTGAGTTTCGCTCTTCTATTGACATAGGCATGCATGCGCACACACACACACACACACACACACACACTCGCTCCTTCACACACACACACGCTGAACGATGGTGGAATCTGCGGAGCAGGTTTATTGTGATTATTGATAAGAGTCCCTTGGATTTGTGTTATTTGAATGGAAATGAAGCATGGGATTAAGTTTGGTTACTGTCTTGGGGGAGGGGGGGGGTGAAATGTGTGTTTCCCTAAAATGAAATTTGTGGAAGTGATTTGGGAGGCGACGGGGGACGGGGGGATTTTGATGAGCGCTTGTTTGATTTTGGAATTGGGAAACAGCAAGTCCTCTTCTTGACGCTCCTTCTGATTCGCTGTGATTGGCGGCGGTGAAATAAGCGCTGTGCATGTGTGTACCTGTGTATATTTCTTCCCTCCTTCCTTCCTTCCTTCTGGTTCTCTTTGTTCCTTTCATTTTGTGATCTATGTCCAACAAGCTACAGCCACAGAAACAAGTGATAGAGAGAGGGGGAGAGAGAGAGAGCGAGAGAGAGAGAGAGAGAGAGAGAGAGAGAGAGAGAGAGAGAGAGAGAGAGAGAGAGAGAGAGAGGAGAGAGAGAGAGAGAGAGCAAGAGGGCGAGAGAGAGAGAGAGAGAGAGAGGGTAAATGAAGGAGAAATGACAAGATGCTTCACCCCCCCCCCCCCCGCCGCCTTCTCTTTCTCTGCTGATGAGTGGAGGACTGGGAAAACAAAAAGGAAAACAGGCTGTGTTCCTCCATCTCTCCTCGGCCCCCCGACGGCTCCGAGGCGATCGATAATCAATCCCTAATCTCTCTCATGTCTTTCTCCTCCTCGTCCGCTCGCGCCTTCTTTTCTTCATCCCCTCCTCCCTTTTCATGCCTGTCCGTCTCACCTGCTGGAAATCGAACCTGTTTCCCAGAACCGGGGAGTTCCTCTCTCGCTCAAACAGAGAGAGAGAGAGGGAGGGAGAGAGAGATGGAGAGAGAGAGGGAGAGAGAGAGAGATGGAGAGAGAGAGAGAGAGAGAGAGAGAGAGAGAGAGAGAGAGAGAGAGAGAGAGAGATGGAGAGAGAGAGAGAGAGCGAGAGAGAGAGAGGAGAGAGAGAGAGAGAGAGATGAGAGAGAGAGAGAGAGAGAGAGAGGGAGAGAGAGGGACGAGAGAGCGAGATTTCTTTTGATTTTCAACAATACTTAAATAAAAATTACAAAAAAGTCACAACACAACAAGTAGGATGAAGACCAACATGGTCGGTAACATCAGAGTCACAGCATCGAAATCATCTCGGTACACTCCCAAAGATCAGCCCATCGTCGACAACCCAGCAAAGCTCGTTTTTTGTAACACCACACACGCTGCGAAAACTTTCCAGATCTTCCACCATTGTGAAGTAGCAAACATCTACTTTTAAACGAGCTTTTAAACGAGCTCTTAACATTTTTACAAACACTAAAAACAGCGTCATCATCACCCCCCACCCCCCACCCCCAGCTTCCTCCGTCCTGGTTCTTCTGCTCAGTACACGGCCATCTTTGCGCTCCCCAGAGCGAAACGGAAAAGCTGGCATTTGGCCTCGTTTTTCGGAGACTGCCTGCAGCCCCAGAATGAACATGGGTTCGAAAAGACTTCCCCAAACACCCCCGAAAACAGTTTCCAGCAGAGTAAAAAGTGGCAGCCATCGACAACACTCCACGAAGCAGTGAAAGACAGTTTCACGATTAGGGCAAAATGGGCACTCATGGCTAACGTCAGAATTAATAGCCGAGACCATGTAAGACCCTCCGCTGCAGGTCTGCAGCTCTTTTGGACCAATGGTGGTTTGTACAGCGCTCTCCACTCAGGTCCAACACTGTCACTCAGACCCTCCACGGGGGGTCAGGTTTACCCACGTAATTTGTCCCTGTGCAGAACTTCAACAAACATTTTGTACACCGACCTTCCATCTGGATCCTGAAAGGGTTCTCACTTTTTAAAAGAGCTCCTGATACAGTCCTTGAAATCTGGGGAAATGTTAATTGACGGGAAAACATCCTTCTCATCAGGTCTAACAGAGCCAATATAATACTGGATCAACGGTGTTCGCTCACCACTTGTGAGAGCTTCCCTCCATTTGTTAAGCAGCAGAGTGAGGACACGAGTTGATCTCAGCGCTAAGTGGGAGGCAAGAGGAGCTGCATTGTCCATGTCTGGGCCTGCAAGCTGAACCACATGTCCCAGAGTCGCCACGTTCGGCACACAGAACGCCTCGGCAGAGTTGGCCCCACTTGACAGACTGCACTGAAACGGGTGCCATGTATGATTGGATCCCGGAGCAGCCAAAACAAAGAGCCGTGTTGTCTCAGTCTCTCTTTGTTTAACAAATCCCACACCTTGAACAGCCACAGTAGGCGTCAAGTAGGTCCTTGATGCTAAGCTGCTTTAAGTCCATCAAAACAAGATCTGTCCGGTCCCAGGCCACCTGGCCGACTCAAAATGGTGCAAGCCAGCAACCTCCACACTAACCCAGCAGGACCGTACAGAAACCTTTGTAGGAACTGGAAACGGAAGGTAGCCCCCCTGCTGCTCAGGTGGATCAGGCCCTGCCCTCCTTCAACCCTCGGCAGATACAGCACACTCTGAGGCACCCAAGTGCAGTTTGTCCCAGAAGAAGTTGACAAGAAGAGCTGGGTCCTTGGTCAGCAGGTCTGGTGGGGGGTGGGGTGGGGGGTGGGGGATCAACAGCTGACAGGCGATGCCTAAAATTGATGATATCAAGTTGTTGGTGATCAGGACTCGACCTCTGTAGGACATCCTGGTTAAAATCCACTTCCACTCCGCCAACCGACCTTTGACCTTTTCAAGAACATTTTGCCAGTTTTTAAGAACAACAGACTGATCACCTAGAAGACACTCCCTAAATATTTCAGCCCCCCCCCACCCTTCCAATCAACCCCCAGGCAAAACACTGACAGCTTCGCTTTTGATCCAGTTAACTTTGGCTGTGGATATTAAGGCCAAACTGGACGATGTCCTCTCACAATATGTCAATATCCTGCTGACTGTTCACCAGAATTGCTAAATCATCGGCCTAGGCTGACAGTTTTAAGGGTGCACTACAGCCTGGGATAGTTATACCCTGAAGGTCAGATCTGAGGTTTGTGTAACAGAGGCTCAAATGCTAGGGAATACAACCATGCCTGAGAGGGTGCAGCCTTATTTAATTCCCCTTTGCATTTGAAAAGGAGCACTCAAGCCACCATTCATTTTCAGCACACTCTGAATGTCACAATACAGAACCTTAAGTTTTGCTAATTAAAGCCAGGACCAAACCAAAGGCCCTCAATGTGAGCCACAGATATTCATGTTCAACACGATCAAAGCCTTGTTCTTGATCAATAGCTATGATGCCGGCGTGAAGGCCCAACGGCCTACAGATCTCTAAAAAGCCTCGAATCAGAATGATGTTATCTGAAATCAACCTTGCCAGGTCCACAGTAGGTCTGGTCACAGTGAGCCACTTGTTCCATCACTGTACTCGGCCTGGCTGCTAACACCTTTGAGAGGAGCTTATAATCAGTGCAAAGCAGTGACACAGGCCTCCAGTTTTTGATGGACTGTGGATCACCTTCTTGGGCAGTAAGTGAGAACCGCCCTCCTGCAGCTTAATGCAGACGCCCTCCACCGAGATTGTCATCAGCACCGCCAGCAGATCCCCCCTGACCACCAACCAGAAATATTTGTAAAAATCAACAGGTAGATCATCAATTCCAGGAGCTTTTTACTCAATTTCCCCTCGGGGATAAATAAAGGATTCTGGTTCTGGTTCTTCCCCACTCTGCATACCCTGCAGAGCAGCATAGAGTTCACCAGAGGAAAGAGCTGCTTCCAACTCTACACTGCTCTGCTGTTCAACCTGAGGGAGATCGGTATAACAACTCTGAGACACTGCCTGCTCCTCTCTACGCTCACATTTCAACAGGTTACTGTAGAAACTGACAGCACACTTACGG